>NW_008693113.1:43465-72136 GCF_000695815.1 Acanthisitta chloris | reverse complement strand
AGTTATCATACTTGTAATATATTTTACACTGGAGAAAAGTGAAAGGCTTTAATAAAGAAACAGAATGAGCCTGTCGTGGAAGGGAAAGATGAAGGATATAAACAAGTTCATGGGAGTAGGTAGTGTGTACAGGCAGGCACCTTTGAGCAGGAAGGAACTGTAACACTCAATATCTACATCAAAAGTATGGCATCATTCTGTTTTGCAGCCTTTTAGGGTTTGCTGGGGAGTGCTAATAAAATGGTGGTAGTGATCCACTAGTGCATCAAAGGGATGTGTGGAGTACCATAAGAAATTAAAGGAAGATACTCATTCTTTAATTAAAGAGTGCACACAGGGGAAAGAAAGCACTTTTATCTTTTATGTGAGTTCATGTACGTGAGAAAGGAGGCAAAAAAAAAGTGATGCAGAGACAGTCTCTCTGGTGCCATCACTGTTGTGCTCAAATGTAGTAAATTCATGAACATTTTAAAAACCTGAATTGTCTACTGCTCATGAATGTTTCCCCACAGCTGATGGTGGGAAGAAAGGAATGGGTCCAGGATGCTCAATTCTCCAGAGGAATGCAGTAAGTGATTCATCTGTTGCTGGGACAGAGCCTGAAGGTGACATTGAATTGATAAATACTGGTGAAAACTCTCATCCTAACTATGTAGGAAAGTGTCAGAGGAAGAGAAAAGAAGATTCTTTATGTTTGCATCTGTTGTAGGTGCTTACCAAAGGGGAAGATGAAGGTGAAAAGTTGCTAGGGGAAGTAGGTGGTTGGAATGAATGATTTGGGGACCCTTGGGGTGCTTAAACAATCCAGAGACCTTTCATGGGAAAATATGTACGGAAGCAAATTTCTAGAATTTTAATGGAAAACAATTTCTTCTCACACCAGATGGTGCAATCTAACAGTCTTATATCACACCATGGTGGGTTGAGCTGATCTTGCTGGAGTTGGGCATGGTGAAGTGTTCGACTGGGTGATCTAAAGGGAGGCTCTTTGCTGCAGGATTTGGTGTTGGGAGTCAGCAGATACTGTTCTGTGTTCCCATTCAGAAATAGTTAAATGTGCTGTACTGCAGCAAGGCACAAGCTCGTCATGGGAATTCTGCTGGGATGATGTGTTGCTTTTGCTTACAACTGCCTTATTTTCAGTCTGAATTATTTTTGTCAGCTCTGTAAGATGAAGTCCTTTTTTGACCTGTCTAGTTTTCATTCAGGTAGTTTATGTATATTCCTTTACGCCTTCTCTGGCACAGGAAAGTCCCAGAGAGTAGTACCAGGCTCTGATGTCAGTGCTGCCATTTGTTACATGTGCTGTCTCAACAACAGATGTTTGAATTGTGGTGCTGATTTATGGTGTATTAGGAAGGGCTTGCTGGTCAGCTTGATGGCTGGTTGCATTACTGTCAAGGGTGTGAAAGGACACACATTGACTATGATATAGCTGCTGCATAAGCTAATTTCTGTTTGGTGTGAAATGGAGGTATCCTGATGATTTTTCTGCCATTATGAATTAGCATTTTTTGCAAGATGGTCTGGCTGATGGGGGAAGGGGGAGACATTCAGCAGCTGTTTGAATCTGTCTTCCCTGGGACAGCCTGAGCTATGTCATCCCCAACCTGTTCTGCTTTAAACTCATTAAGTGTGCCTCTGATCATTAATGAGCAACTTCAAGAGAAGCAGTGCACCTGAGGAGTGCTGCTTGCAGCTAGCTGTTGTGTATGATGCTGGAAGCACACAGATTTTTAAATCACATGCTGATTTCTTCATCCTCCAAGTTATATGGACATCTGCTTGGTGCTGTTGCTGCAGTCCTTCTGAGATGACAAATTTGGTATGGACATGGTGAGCCCACTTCAGGGACTTTCTTAGGCCTGATGATGAGATAAGAACTCAGGATAGAAAAAATCCATTAGACTTGTTCAGGCAGGCAAAGTGATACATGTATGGTGCAGAAAGTCTTGTTGAACACACATCCAGAGACCTGTTTTCCATATCTGTAGCCATAAAACACTCTGGTAGATTGAATCAAACTAAAAGTCTTTTTAACATACAAAAGATGAAAAATATAAAAAAAGCTGTCACAAGCTTCGGGAAAGTACTAAACTTCTACATCTTTACAGTAGTATAGACATCATTGATCAGAAATTACCATGTGCTTCTTGTGAGTTGGCAGCATTACAGAGTAAGCAAATTACCCCCATGGATCCTAGAATTCCTGCTTCAAGGAAACTCCTTTCTGAGCCTAAATCTGTGCTTCTGTTTACTTTGCTTTCATAGTAAATTCACACCCCTACGTTCTTGGTAGTTTCTCTGTGCTAGGGGCACTACAAAACCATGAAGTCTATGTTTTATATTCCCAAAGAAACAGAATGGCCATCAAAACCTAGCTATAAATAGTCTTGCTTACCAATGTCATTGCTAGTGTTATCAGGCTGTTTGTGGTGGGGGAATTTCTAATGTGAGCATTGATTAATTTTTTTTTTTTGTCCTAGTGGTCTAGGACGAAAATCAGGAAAGACGAGAATTTGTAGTACTCTGAAGGTCAGAGCAATATTTTGTAGGAAAACACTTCTTTTATTATAACAGATTCCTTAGCCCCCCCCCCCCCAATAAATGGGGTGACTTCATGCATACAACTTCTTGTTAGATTTGAATCCCTCTCATGTATGTGTTTCTTCAAATCCCCTTCCGTAGATTTTACTAGGAAGCAGCCAGGTTTGACATACACCCATCGTGGATTTAAAGTTAATGAAAATTGGTCATTCAGGGCAAGGACTTTAACAAACTCCTGAATTGTAGACTGATGTTGTCTTTGTTCCTAAATGCTATATACTCAGTATGAGCTGCTGCAGAATTATTTCTGCATGGTGAAAATAGTCACTGTTACCCAGCTCTGACACAGCTACCACTAGCAGCAGTAGGCATGGGTGGGACAATTATGATATAAGCATTATGCTAAGAATATTAGGGATAAATGCATACAAGGTTAGTTGTGGTGGCATGATACAGAAAGTCTTAGCATTCTTAACATTTTATGGTTATCTCAGGCAGAGGTAATAATTTTGTCTCAAGCTTGAGAAGCAAAAGACCATGTTACTGTTCCTTTTTGACTTCTATTCAGCCGAAACAGCATGAAAGGAAGGATAAGCCAATCTGTGATTTTGGGAGACTTCTGGTCTGATTATGGTTGTTTCATAGACTTTCAATGTGACCTTCAGCAGTGCACTCCATTCCTCTGTATATCTCTTCTTCACCTCTCACCTGGAGATAATCATGCTTATTTTGCAAGGGTGTTTCCTGAGAAAATTCACTGCTGCCTGTAAAATGTCTTAGCAACACAGTGAGGGAGCCATATAAGCATCTAGATAGATAAATAAATGCAAATTACACTACCTACAGATGAGGTTACCTGGATACTCACAACAGATGCTTCATTGTAACATCTTTTTAAAGTCTCAGCATGTAGTAATGTCAGTGGTAAGTCAGCTGTAAGGTACAGTGTGTTGTGCACACTTCTGATATTCTAAGTATCAAGTCTTTAGCTTTCTGTGATGTTAGAGATTTATGCCGTAGGAAGTGAAAGTAACGAGTTTGGACAACAGTCACAAATTTCTGATAGGGATTATTACTGTACACTGAAACTTCATATTTACCCCTGAGGACAGCGGAAGGAAGTGAAAGAAGGAGGTGACACTTTCTCTGTCTTCTTGTCTCTTGGACAATAGAGTTGCAGAATGGAGAATTCAATTCATCTGAATTCCAACTGCTTTGAATATGCATAGGGTCAAAATGGCTCACACTTATCTGAGGTTAATAGGCTACTCCTAGCATTAGTTAAAATTGAGCAAATTAGGGCCTGTCCAAAATTTGTCCTGAAAGCCCCTGAAGTGAAGCCTTTGCATAACTTTAATGCTTCATCCAGGAAAATTGGTGAACTGAATTCTGTTCCAGTAGCTGTAGAAGTTTGCTGGAAGACCACGTGCTTTATTTTCAGAGTTCTTCGTGTGCTTATCTCCAACTTCTTGGAAATAACAGAGGAATAAATAGTGCTGAACAGAAATTCGGAATTCTTGGGTAATGTGGCACACTCAGATCCTGCAACTGCTATTTCTAGTAAAATAGATGTCTTCAGTGAGTTACTTACCCACCAAATAAGTGGTCTGTTCCCCTGCAAAGGTGCTGAGATTGTAAACTGATTGTTCAACACTGATTATAAAAGATGTACTGAGTGCTTAACACCTAACTTATTTTCATTGTCCTGTATCAAGCAAGAAAAAAATTGGACTGTTCTAAAGTTACTGTTACAAATTAATTGAGTCTGTTTAGCTTTCATGGTTTGAAACACTTTTGTGTATTCTGTGGATTAGTACCCAAGTGCACAACTGATGCACACAAACTAGAGTTTCTTTGATGGAGAAAGCCCTCTGAATTATAAGCAAAGGACGCAGTAATAAGTAGTCCTGTGGACTGTTTAAAAATGTCATACCTCCTATGTTTGTCATTTCAAAATTTATCCTTGTGACTTCTTACTGCCTGGGAAGAGAAAAGCTTGTGTCATGTTTAGATGCATTTGGTTTCCTTTGGGAGTAACAGTACACAACTCTGCACAAAATCTACTTCTTACTGGCAGCTTTCCAAGTATTCCTCCTTTTGACAGCTTCTTTTTGTGCTGTGCAGGAAGCAAGATGGAATACTTGATGAGTCTCAGAAAAAGAAGTTTCCAGTTGTTTCACAACTCAGTGTGTAATAACAGTAATATACAGACTTTTACTTGTTTAACACTCATATAAAATTCTGTTTGTCTTCTACATGAAAAAAATAGTTTAATATTCAAAGAAATTACACCGGGTTTTAAATTAGAGCCCTTGTTAACATTGATGATCATTGTAACTACTACACCAAAACATTTTTGGAGAAGAAAAGTTACTGCTGTGAGGAGAGCTTGTGTTTCATACATAATGAAAGCACACTGCAAAGAGCTGTTAGTTACATAGCTGAGACTTCTAAATGCAACCTTAATTATACAAGCTCTTATCAGTTATATATAGAAGACAGTCGATGGATAGAGCAATCTAGTATGTCTTGTGGCAGCAATGACTGTATTAAATTGCATACTCTGGTGGCATTCTGCCAGGCAACTGGGACTGTAAAATTGAAAGAAAAAGCTTATTTAAAAATGCTAAATCTGTCCTACACCCATTGCTACTTCATGTCTCTAGGGATGGAGCTGGATACCTTGGTGTTGAAGGTTACGGAAAGCAGGCTTTGCATCCCAGATCAGCAGCAGCAGTATTGCTCTTATGCTTGATATGTTCATTCTTTCAGTGTTCACTCTCTTGATAGGTTTTACATGCTCATTAATGGCATTGTTGCAGTGACAGCCTGCTTAATGACTAAACGGTGAGAATACCTCTTTCCTGGGAAAATTTTGGAAAACATTCTGTTTAGAGAAAATGCTTTTCATCGGCTGGTTATATATTCTCATTGTTTATCTATGCAGCTTTCCCTCTCTGACTGTGTGAACCATATCCATGAAAAAATCATTTATTACTCTGCTACTTCATCTGCTTTTGCTGCTAGCTCATGATCTGATATATCTGTCCTTTCCCTTGAATGTCATGTTTTGTAGAAGCTGTGAGTTTGGGAAGTTTTGAATAGTGTTCCAAATGTAGAGGTAAAAAATAGTAGCAAAATACTTGCTAAGTCTGGAATTTCTGCCGTGAAATGATTTTCCTCTCATTCCCCAAATAAACTGAAAATACAAACATGGTGTTCACAGTTGATGTGCAATCTCTTTCTTTAGTGCTGAATTTTATTTCAGGTTTGAACTGTGTTGCAGGAGGTCAAGAGTAACTCTTATCTCTGGAGTATTGTTATGGGAGGCATTTTAGGCTCTTCTTTACTTGCTTCCTGCAAAATGAAGAAAACTTTATTTTCCTTTGTTTTCTTTGTCTTGCTGTCCAGTTGTGGACTGTCTAGCATATATAGCCCATGGATCTCATTGATACAGGGTTGGATCTCACCCAGAGAATCATTCCACTTGGCCTTCCAGCTTTCCATCTCTAATACTATGCAGGGAAACACAGAGCAGAATGCAAAGTGTGCCAGTCAATAATGATTACTTTTCCTTTCAAAGATGCAGTCTCTATTTTGTGCCCCTGTGTTAGTTCAAAGGAGAGAAAGGAAAGTAAGGAGGGAGAGTTTATTGGTAATTCTAATAGAGTTAACATGTCTAGAAATAAGTCAATGACACTTTTGCTAGGTATGGGAGGAAGGGGAGGTTGATTCTCAACGGAAAATTAGTAATCTTTTTGAGGGGAATGTGCATCTTTCTGTGTAAATAATGGCATGCTGTTGGCCCAGAGATTTTTTACAGTTTAATTATCAACTGAAACATTGCCTCAGCAAAAATTCTGAACTGAGAATAAAAAGTGACAAACAGTAAATGCACTTAAAATTGGCAAGTTGTGTAGGGACATTAAAAACCCCATGAAAGCAAGATAAGAATTTTGTGAAAGCATGCTCTCTGAATGCAGGTGTTCTGAATAGAATGTGGCTTCATTTCTTCCTGCTGTACTTCAGGCAGCTGTGGAGTAATGGTTGAAAGACCAATGAATCAACAAAAGGATTCCTGGGGTTTAATTACAATTTTTATTATTAAAAAAAAAGTGAGATAAGTCTAAATAGGAAACTCATCAGGAACTTTTTGGTTACTCTGTTTGAAACAACTCTTTGTTGTTCTTGGGTACTTCAGTAACCACTGAGTGGGGGCTTGAAAGACCCTCAGGTGTGTCTTTTGCCAGTGCTGACACCATCTCCAGGCTTACAACTCCATCATTTGCTCTTCATTTCTTCTATCTTGCTGCCCTCCTTTATTTTGAAAAAGTAATTTAGTTTTACAGCATGCAATCTTATTAAAAAGGGAATGTATTTTTCTGATGGGCAAGAGAAAGGATCTTGAGCAAAAGCAAGTGAATATTACAGGTGTGTTTTATTTCTGGAGTTCAGGATTATTGCCTGTATTTTGGTTGATGATTAAATTAGGTACTCTCTGAAATTGATTATTGGTGTCCATCTATTCCTTTCTTTTCAGAGTCTGTCCATCCCCAGCACCTTGCTGGTTTGTGTTTGTCAGACCTGTAAATGCCATGTCTGAATAATCAGCTTTCTCAGCACAGATTCACAAAATGAAGTAATCTAAATTGCTGGCTTCTGCAAGAATATTCTTCCTAAGATACAGTGATTGTAATGGCATACTCTCCTTGAGTAGTTTAGTAGTTTAGTAATGCCTTTTAGCATGCCATAGTAAGTAGTGTTAATTTTTACTTGGTCTGTGCATTTCAAGACCTACTTGTCACTTCTGCACATAAAATCAGTTTCAGTATTTCTGTTCATCAGACTTGATTGTGATAAGTATTTTTGTGTGTCGCATGCACTGAGATATAGGTACATCTTTACCTAATTGTAATCCTTTTATCTATGTATTGTTCTCCTGAGTTTTTTGTGCTTTTTTTAGGTACGTAGACTGTAGGTTCTGGGCTTTTTTATTATTCTGAATCACAAGAAAACTTTCACTGATTGCATAGTCACTTGTAAAATGAGGAACATACCCACATCAATTAAAGGCAAACTAGCTGGCTGACAATAAATGGCTTAAATGGTAGTGCTTCTGATTTGGATAAGAACAGTGTGGCATAATTTGTGCTCAGTCAGACTTGTGTTATTCAGCATGCAGGTTATCTTGCATGTTGTACCTGAAGTGATCTATTTGGAATGGCAAATTTATTTGACAGCTTTCATACCATACATTACTTCTAGCTTACATATTTAGTTTATAGCCTAACTTTACTGTTCTGAAGCATCATCTGGGAAAAGGTTTTAATCCTATGTCTGACAAACTTGTAAAATGTGCAGTAAAACTCTGTGTTATGAAACAGAAGGTAACACTATAAAGGTATATCAGACTTAGGCCTGAGCTCAGTCACTTTGAAATTGAGTACTTTTAGTGTTCTTCTGTATTTGGAGACTTCTCATGTTTCAGGTTATTTCACAGCTCAGGTGCACTCTAGAAACATGGAGCTGTCTGGACCTGATGCATAAAGCATAGCAGCCTGGGAGCAGGGATAGCAGGCCTATTGGTAGCCATTTGGAGGTGAGGTGCATCTTCCATTACACCTCCTTCAGATGTATTATTTTTTCTGCTTGTCTGGGCTAACTTCGAAATGAGAAATGGAGCACAACTGATTGGTACTAATGGGAAAAGTAGGAGGCTTAGGACTACAGTCAGTGCATCAGCTGCAATTCGACTTCTGTTTGGAAACAGATGCTTTCTGTTATGTGATAACATACCTGTATAAGGATTAGGTCTAAGGCAGCTGTTGATGTTGATGCAAAATTCAGTGATCCCAAGATATAGACATATAGACTGATTCTAGCTTTACTATCTTTGAAATTCTGCAAAGGTGTGTTTGCTGTGAGCACAGTCCCTCCATTAGCACCTCCCCATGCCTTGCATGTTCTCCTGGATGCATGGAAGTGCCAGCCTTCCCTTCCTGTTTCTCATCCAGCAGTCATATCATGGCTAGTTCCACCCATGATGCTATGGATCAGAAGGATCTCCGCTTGTGTGGGTGCTGGGCAGGAGGAGCATACATTTCCACCTAATATGCTATTTCTTTGTTTCTGAGGGATAGTTACCCCATTGGTTTGATTTGGATTAGAGTAAAACAGAATCACCGAATAGAACAGAGTAATTCCAGTTGGAAGAAACAGACAGTGATCACCTAGTCCAACTGCCTGACACTTCTGGCTGACCTAAACTTAAAGCAGGTTATTAAGGGCATTGCCCAAATGACTCTTAGACCCTGACAGGCTTGAGGCATTGACTGTCTTCTCTAGAAAGCTTGTTACAGTGTCTGACAGTAAAAACATGCTATTTAATGTCAATTCTGAGCATTCCCTGAGGCAGCTTTGAACCATTCCTGCACATCCTATCAGTGGTTCCCAGGGAGAAGAGACCAGCACCTCCCTTTCCACTTCCTCTCCTCAGGGAGCTGCAGAGGGCAAGGAGGTTGCCCCTCAGCCTCCCTTTCTCCAAACTAGAAAAACCCAGAGTCCTCAGCTGCTCCTCACAGAATATACCTTCCAACACTTCCATCAGCTTTGTTGCCCTCCTCTGGACACATTCAAGGACCTTCACATCCCTTTTATATCGTGGGGCCCAGAATTGCACCCAGCACTCCAGATGAGGCTACACTGATGCTGAGCACAGTGGCATGATCCCCTCTTCTGACTGGCAGGTGATGCTGTGTTGGGTGCACCCCAATGAGGCAGTTTGCCCTCTGTGCTGCCAGGGCACACACTGCTGACTCACACTGAGCTGCTGCCCACAAGCACCCCAGGCCTCTCTCTACAGGGCTGCTCTCCAGCCATTCCTCTCCCAGTTTACACTTGTGCTGGTGTTACTTCATCCCAGGTGCAGAATCCAGCATTTTGACTTGTTAAATTTCATGCCACTTGCCCAGTGCTCCAATCTATCCAGATCCCTCTGCAAGGCCTCTTTTACTTTCAGAGAGTCCATAGCACCTCCCAGTTTGGTATCATCAGCAAACTTGGTAATGGTACATTCACTTGGTACAGCTGGTCCCTCACAATTTCAGTGTTTGCAAATGGAGAGTCACTGTTCACAAAGTTGTGATCCTCTGACTCAGACAGCCTAAGATCTACCAGTATTGTTAAACACTGAGGCAAAACCCCTATTGAATACCTCCACTTTTTCTTCATCCCTGTTTTTCAGGTGACCAACTACAGCAATTATCGGTACAAAGCTTGCCTTATACCTTCTCTTGCAATTAATGTACTTGAAAAGTGACAAAAAAACCAACCTTAAAAGCTTTTATTTCCTACCTGTGGAGTTGGCTGGCTGATGAGTTGACAGAGTGTGAAATCTGTCTTTTATAAGTCTTCTCATTTAGTTCAGCTGCAGGTTAGAGATAACCCCAAAATACCCCAACAGTAGTTTTTTTTTTAATTGAAACGAAATAAAATCTTAATGGTTTATGGAAAGTTTGGAATAAGTGGTGTTTGTTTAATGTTATCATCACCATTTATTCTACCACCAGAATAGAAGTGACTCAACCCCTTGTGCTGTGTGTGTTTTACTCCTTATTTCTCCCTTTAAATATCCTTTGTCACTGGCAGGTAGGAAGCATCAAGCCTTTCTTTAGTTACACTGCAGTCTGCCCTATGGTGTTTCAACATATGGGGATAGGCGTGTACCCTAGAAATCGTTTTCAGACAAAGGAGTCTGGGGTCAAACTATTGTGAAAGCAGTCTTTGTTGTAAGGGAGATAAATAAATTATTCTTTTTTTTACAGGAAGCAGGCATTCACTTAACAGTTGGCACTGCAGTAATGTTGTCCCGAGGTAATAGCTGGTCTGAAATTCACCTATCTGTAGACTTACTGAGGATTTTTTATGACCTTCCTGTGAAGTTCATTAATATGAGTTATGTAAGAAAACACATGAGTTCTGAGAGTGGGGCTTATTTCTGCATTTGCCTGAGGAGTCTTTATTTGCAGAGCTGGTTGCACTGAAACCAAAGGCTTCATTTATCCTAAGTAAGTATGTGCGGGATCAGATTCTTTCTTTTGTGCTCAGACTTGTCATACGCTATCTTTCTTTGGTAAGAAATTTATTATCTTCTGAAATTTATTGATGAACTTCAAAGGTAAAGAAGTTTGGAGTTTTCTTGTCAAATGCATGTTTTCTAACTACTCTGTTTTCAGCTGAGGGTAATTTTGCATAGTAAGAGATTTGTTTGTATTTAACTAGATATGATTGGCCATTGCCAGAGGCACTGGATTTGTTGGCTGAATAATTATCTGATAACTTAGACAAATCCTGCTTATAGTGGAAGCAGAGGAGTGTGAGAAATGCATGTTTAATCCAGTGCACACAGTCAGTTACATTGCATTTTCAGTGGTTATATATTTATCTATTTAAATGTAGTGTTTAGAAAATAATGAATAAAATATGAGTGTCAGACAAGGTACTTAGAATCACAGAATCACAGAACACCCTGAGTTGCAAGAGACCCACAAGGATCATCAAGTCCTACTCTTGGCCCTGCATAGGACATCCCCAACAATCATGTCATGTGCCTGAGAGTGTTGTCCAAACACTTGACAGCCTTGGTCCCATGACCACTTCCCATGGAAGTTGTTCCAGCACCCAAAAACCCTCTGGGTGAAGCATCTTTTCCTAATATCCAACCTAAAACCTCCCCTGACACAGTTCCATGCCTTTCGCTCGGGTCCTGTCACTGGTCATCAGAGAGAAGAGATCAGTGCCTGCCCCTCCGCTTTCCCCTTGCGAGGAAGCTGCAGATAGCAATGAGGTCTCCCCTCAGTTTCCTCTTATCCAGGCTGAACAAACCAAATGACCTCAGCCACTCATATGGTGTCCCCTCAAGCCCCTTCACTAACTTCGTGGCCCTCCTTTGGGAACTTTCTAATAGCTTTATATCTTTCATATATTGAGACGCCCAAAACTGCACACAGGACTTGAGGTGAGGCTGCACCAGCACAAAGCAGAGCACTAAATGAATTTAACTTCAGCTCTCTTCTTACCTTGTGATTGTAGTACTTAACTTACATAAGATGTGATCATATGAGATGTATGACAAATTGATTTTCTTAATAACCTGGTGAGCATGTTTCTGTTGTCTGGTGTAATGAGTTATTATCTTTAATGACTAAAAGAATATTAGTACTCAAGTTGAACCAATGTTAGAACTAATTTTATCTTGAAATCTAATTTGCTGATGTTAGGACAGGAGTCAAGTACATTAAAATAATATCATTAATTATAGCAAATATACCTTCTTAAAATAAGATGAACTCTTGTAGAGGTCTATAACTCTTGCTGAATGTGATGGACACAAACAGAGTTTATTCTGTGTGATTTTCGTCCCATATGCATAATTGAATGCACTAGTCCTGTATGTCCAGCACAAGTGTGTTTCTGTCTTCTCTATAATGCTATTTTATGGTATATTTTTTGAGGTGATAGACTGAAACTCTTCAGAAGATAGATTTTGAATTACTTCAGGTTCGCTTTGTTCTGATTTATGTTTTCCTCCACATTCTTTTTGATTCTCAGATATAAGAGCAGTATGGTTGTCCATAGTTTTTACCACTTGCCTTGAAAGTAGATTCCATCCAGCTGTTTGTAGTTCACACAGCCAGCTGTTGCAGTTGGACTGAAAGGTCTAACTGTTGCCATCTGTGACAGCTATGAATTTTGAAAAAATCTTATTAATCGTGTTCTTTGCATGTTGGAATTCAAAACCAGAAAATCATTAGCTATAAAAATTACGGGTTCCATATGAAACTTGTACTCCTCTCTCTACATTGTCATCTTGGGCTTTTTTTCCAGTTTCATTTTTCTTGCAGCTTTTGGTGCTAGAAAAGAGGAGAGAGAAACATATCAAATGTATTAGCATCATAAAAGAAGTCTTTTTTTTCCTTTTTTTGTATTTGTGGCAGATATTTTTTAAGTGACTCATGAGAGTATGCTGTAGCTTTTGAGGTGTTTTGCCCCTTTCCTGCTGCCTATATGGGAAGTTCTCATTTAACATTATCTGCATGTAAAAGGCTACTCTTAGAGATTAGGTTTCAGACTATGTCTTTGTGGGTGAAGAGAAAATATCCCTCTGTGGTATGTCACACTTCAGAATTAAATAGTTCTCATGATTCAGAGTGCGTGTAGAACTCCACTTCAGCTTTGGTAGTCCAAGGTGGTTTAATTTCAGTCTTTCTAAACGCTGACAGTATTTATGTTCTGGTTATTCTACCAGTGCAGCTGTTGCAACATGTTTGCCTAACTCCACTGGATAAATGCAGCTAAAGAACACTCAGCGTAACTATGGGAAGAGCACGGATGTATTCAGTAGCTCTCAGAAGGAACTCCAGTTCAGTGATGAGGGGTACAAGGCAGGATAGTGTCACCACAGCTTGCCTTTCTGTCCAGGGTAGAGTTGTTAACTCCGCACTGGCAATTCCCTTCCCTTTTCTTGGCGCTTGGTATCTCTTCTGCTGTGCCTGAGAATTGTTAACAACCCATGTATCTATGTACAAGCTAATTACCTTATCACAAGGCAGGCAGTTTAATTCTCTCTTATGCAAAGAAGCCACATAATGTGTGTTGAGGGGACAGAGGAGTGAGGAAACATGCTTGTGTTGCCTTACACATTAGTGAATAGTGAAGTATTCAAGGAGGGAAATGGAAAAATTTGAGTGCCACAGAGCAGTAAAAAACAAAATAATGAGGTAGTAGGAGGACTGCATCAGCAGATTTGGGTGGTTTAAAAGAAAAGAAGAGGGAAAACATGAGGAGGAAGAAGAGAAGGGGGTTGGGAAGAGGCTAGGAACATGGAAGGAGAAAGGAAGGGGTCAACATGATCCTTTTTCCATTGTTTTCTTGAGGTTGCTTCTCCAGGAAATAATTGGGATAGGCTAGCATGCCTTTAGGTTACATTTTCTGACTGGAAACTTTGAAAACATCTTTTTCCCCCCTCTCATAAAGCTTAATAAGGAAACAAACCCACCATGCACTATAGCTGCGCCCAGCATCCTCACTGCTGGATCATTGGTTTGATGGTTTAAGTACAATGACTTTTCATTTCAGCCTACAGTTGTCTTTTGAATTGAAAAGCTGGCAAGGGAGGAGTGATTGTTGGGTTGTGACTGATGTTAGCTTCACAATTCTGGTGTCTCATAGCTCTGCTTCAAGCTCCCAGACTCCTTCACCATTTTGTCAGCTGGTTCAGGTGCTGCTGAGCTGTGGCACTTCTACAAGCCGTGTGTTTTTTATTGATCTGTTTCTCTGTACCTGTATCTGTGTTCTGTCATCTGTAGTTACATGTTTTGTATGCTTACTGTCATGAACTGGCCAGACTTGGTTGTTATTTTCTTGTGTCAAGTCCATTGCAGCCTGAGAGAACTTAGTCTATTCCCGCTGTTTCCTTTAGCTTCTCTCTTCCTCCTTCCTTCTGCAATTTTTAACTCTTGGCACATGCTGTTTCCTTTTACAGTCCTATCAGCGGGTGTTGACTGGTAGGGTTTGATACAAGTGATGTGGTGTAATTGCTGAATGCTATTGTTTATACTTGCTGTGCCAATGCTGTTTATGTATATCTAGAGGAAGATGGCATTTCTGCCTTAGTCCAAGTCACAGACAGAAAGACAGTATAAGACAGTATACCTAGCATTTACTTCTCTTTCAAAGTGCTGCATAAATTTATTGCTTATCACATCATTAGTACCTCCTTCTTATTCAAGATGAATGGAAAAAGATCAGGTAGAAAATAAAATGTAGAACTCCTTATGTTTTTATAAGAAAGCAAGGTCCTTTACGTAAAAGAGAGGGCTTTGTGCACAGAGAGTGTGTGTTCATATGTTTAGTGTGACTTTACCTGTAGAATTCTGAATACAATCGTGTGTATAAATTCTGGCTTATGGACAAACTATATTCTACATTGCAGGCAAACTCCAAACGTGAACCCTTCAGGAGGGGAGAGCAGCAGTTATCTGCCTCTAAATTTTCTTCTTGGCTAGACTATGCTGTAATTCCAGTTCCCTGCAGGAATGATTCTCCTTTTCTTGCTGATAATGCACATGTGTAATCTAACGGTTGGATGTGTACCTAAACATCTGAGAGGAGCATTAATAATTTACAGGAATTTAACTGGGAAAGCTCTCTTTATTAAAGCATGTCCCTTTTACTCTCTTAATGGAAGAAGAAGGGTCTGCAAGGGACTTACCTGCTTTCTTAGATTCATAGTAGCATCAGGGTTGGAGGAGACCTCTGAGATCATCAAGTCTTGACCATTAGCTTGCCACTCTGCTATAACCCCTAAACCATATCCTCCAGCAACAGATCCAGATGCCTGTTAAACACTTCCAGGGATGGTGACTCCACCACCTCCCTGGGCAATCTAATCCAGTGCCTGACCACCCTAACACTGAAAAAAATTTTCCTACCCTCTAGTTTGAATCTCCCCTGTCTCAGCTTATGGCCATTCCCTCTGGTCCTCTCACTGCAGGCAAGGCAGAAGAGACCATCCCCCACCTCTCTACAACCCCCTTTCAGGTAGTTGTAGAGAGCCATGAAGTCACTCCTGAGCCCCCTCTTCTCATGGCTAAACAAACCCAATTCCCTCAGCCATTCCTCATACAACATGTTTTACAGACCTTTTATGAGCCTCGTTGCCCTTTGCTGGACTTGCTCCAGTGCCTCAGTGTCCCTTTTAAAGTGAGAGACCCTAAACTGAACACAGTACTCGAGGTGTGGCCTCACCAATGCCAAGTACAAGGGGATGATCACTGCCCTAGTCCTGCTGGCCGTGCTATTCTTGATTATAGGCCAGGATGTCATTGGCCTTCTTGGCCACCTGTACACACTGTTGGCTCATATTGAGCCAGCTGTCCACCAGCAGTCCTAAGGTGTAGCACTGCATGGGGTTGTTTTGTCCCAAGTGTAGGATCTGGCACTTTGCCTTATTGAACCTCATGCAGTCGTCCTCAGCCCACCGATCAAGTCAGTCTGGGTCTCTCTGTAGAGCTTTCCTACCCACAGGCAGATCAACACGCCCACTCAACTTAGTGGTGTCTGCAAATTTACTGAGGGTGCACTCAATCCTCATGTCCAGATCATCAATGAAGATGTTAAATAGGACTCATCCCAACACTGAGCCCTGAGGAACACCACTAGCGACCAGCTGCCAATTGGACTTAGCTCCACTAACCACAACTCTCTGGGCTCAGCCATCCAGCCGTTTTTTTACCCATTAAATAGTCCACCCATGCAAGCCACGAGCAGCTAGTTTTTCTAGCAGTATGCTGTGGGGGACAGTGTCAATGCCTTACTTCATGTCATTGCTGCTCATTGGGAATAATTCATATGTAATTTAAACCTTATAGTAAAGAACTACTGAAACTTCCGTCTGGTGGGGTGAAAAGAAATAAATTGGACATAAATTTTTATAAATAATCAGAAATAATTTTTTTCAAAGTGAATGATAATGTTGTGGCCTATCCAGCTGTTAAAAAGATTGAACTGCAGTCATTGGTATATGTACCTACACTGCTTGGGCGTGAACAATCAGAGCCCCAGCAAAACATGGAGTATAGTCTTTGTCTCATTATAACCCTGGAAAGACAGGAAACTTCAGGTGAAGGAGTGCTTCAGTAGAGTGCTTTCCACTGTCACTGTTAAGTGGGGCAGCCATGCAGGTGACCTTGTTCCAACAGTGAAGACAGAGGAGAAGCTGAAATGTCAGTCAGCTGGTGGCTTTTCACATCCAACAGTGCAGCCACAAATCAAGCAAACCATCAATGCTAACCTCAAAACCATTGGGAATGGGCTTTGGGAAATGAAGGCAATCCCCTGTGGCAAAGCTGAAATGAATGGCTTGAAGAGGCTGTTTACAGAAAGGTTGAAAGCTGCTGGTTTTCTCTTGTCCCTCTCCCTTCCTTTAATGAACAGTGCCTACCATGCTAAGGTAAGGGTGAGACACTTGTGTGGAAAGGTGATAGGAGACAGTCTGGTACAGAGTCCTCTGTCATTGTGTCTTTCTCCCTCATTCTCCACCCTGGTGACTCGAGCAGACAGTGGGATTAGTGAAGAGTTTGGCTGCTTGCTTGGGAAAACGTGTTGGGTGAGCCCTTGAATTTTGGCTAAAAGGTGACTGTGTGCTGTAAAGAACAGAATAAACAAGGAAGATACAGTATTACCAAAAGACCGTACATTCCCAATCCATCTCCTAATAATTTGGAGGTTTTTGTGTCCTGGATTCTTAGCTTAGGGTTTGGTTGGTTGGTTTTTTTTTTTTCTCTGTCAAAAAATACCACTTATTAAAAACAGATATCTCCAAATGTGCCCAGCATTCGAACTTGAAATATTTACCAGTGATACTCAATTCCTTTCCCCAGTTTGCAGAATGGCAGAATTCTTTAACTCTCAGGTCACCAAGGTCATCATGGCCTTGAAGTTTTCCAGCACTCATTGTCTACATTTGATAGAACTTGCTCTTATTTCCTTTTTTCTTCACCTCCGTATGACAAAATGAATCAAATAAATCTTAAATTTAATCTCTCTGCAGCAGCCTGATCAAACCAGATTCCTAATTCTGTTTCTATTGGCTAATGGGTAAATGAGAATTTCCTTTCTCTTTTTTAGTAAGCCTTCCATGTTCTGAATAGACCTCTCAGCTGTGCATGTATCATCTCTCCTTTCTAAATTTGTTGTGTTACTGTAACCCCACATTCACTGGCATTACTCAGCATGGAGTTAGCTTAATTTAAAGAAAGAAAAGCTTGCTTAAGGAAAAAGAAATGAAAATATGAATTTCTAAATGCAGGGCTTTTGCCACATTTCATTAAGAAAGGTGAAACATGAAGACTGGAAAGTGAATAATACATAAATTACTTATGAAAGGCCAGGGCAAAAGCAATATAAAGAGACTTGTACAATAAATAAGTGTAAGCTTAGTTGCACTGCTGAATTGATTTTCATGTCTAGGAATTTTTCAAGTAAAATATTGACTGCAATTTCCAGGCACGAGTGCCTAGGGAGGTACTTCAGCTACAGGATTTGGGACACTGAGCAGTCAACCTGCAGTCCCAGCTTATGTTGGCTAGTGTGCAGGCCATCAGAACAAGAAGCACTGTACCTAGTGGTTGCTAAAGAGGAGATGAAAAATAATTTGTCACACATTTCCCTTAAACTTTAAAAAATAGTCCAGCCTGATACATGGATTTATGTTTAAATAAATAAATAAACAAACTATGTACATGTGTCATCAGCTGAGATTGCTTTGCCATGCTGCTATTTTCCATTTTGGGAAGATTATAATTTTGGCATTCAAATTCAGTATTCAATTTACTCCCAGTCTGACCAGTAAGATCTGTCTGTGCAGAACATCTGCCAAGCCAGTTAACCCCTGCTCTGTTTTTGTGCATTAGAAAGGAATAATCGCTGTGAATCACTTCCCATTTATCTTTATTGTAGTTCACTTTAATTCATTTCTGTCCTCTCCTTCAGTCTGTCAGTTTTATTACTAGATTGAATGTTAAGCCTAAGCTCCTTGGCAGTATCCCAATTTTAAATGTACATTTTTATGAGATGGGTGTAAATTTTTAATTAAATGTTGAAAAAACCAAAAATATATCTTTTCTTTGGGAAAGAAAAAAACTCAACCTGATTTTTCTCTTTCTTTACCTCTATGGCTCATGCCAGTTTAGAACTGAAAAATAAATTTGTTTAATCGTTTTAGAAGTTTGTAGCTCAGACAGGCAGAATCCTTAAACAGTAGCATACGGTATGTTAGAACAGAGTAATATTTTTGAGTATGGCATTTTGAAATATGTATTGCTAGAGGATTATTTTTCAATTTGTTCAGCTTAACCTCTCCGTAATTTCCATGAGCATAATTTATGTTTGTCTAATTTTAATTATTAATGAAGCTGAGCCCAGGCTTTCCTTATTGGAGTGAAAGACCGAGAAAGACAGAGAGAATGCTTGTTCAGCATATACTTCCCTGGCACAGGACAGGTTTCGTTTTGCTGGTATTTCACCTCTGAGTGCAGTGCAGGGGAGGGAGAGAGAGAGAGACTCAGCTTCCAGGGTTCATTGCTGTGGTTTATGTCACCCACTGAATATAGAACAGAATTCTGCCAAGCGACACAGTAATTCCTATGTGAAAATAGATGCTGTACTGTGCTTTCAGCCTAGCAGCTGCCTGCTTTGATATATGGGCTTCAGCAGGGGAGCAGTCACATGACCTTGATATAAAACTGTCCAATTCCTTGAAAAAGTTCTCCATATTTTCAGTGGATGTCAGCAAATGAAGCCAAGCAGCTTTACTTCATGAAAAGAGCAGGAAGCAGTCTGTGATACCATTTTGGTGTGGTTTAACCTAGTAATTTGCTTTCTGGTTTATTTTTTAAGCTGCTGGCCTCTAAAAACTGCTAGTGATCACTTGTCTATGCTCAAAAGAAATGTTATGTCTGTCTTTGAGTCTTTTGGAATGGTGAATTGCAGAGGTTATTTGCATTGCAGTTGTAGCTGCTCATGGTTGACCGAGAATGTGTCATAGTGAGACAATATGCTGTTCTTTGTGCTGTGCCATCTAGTGCTCAAGCTTCATCTGTACTGGGGACAGGATGGATAAAAGATTCTCACTTCCTAAATGAAACGGGGATCCTGCTTCTCTTCAAAGATACTTTTGGTGTTGAAGGGGAAAGCTTGCTCTGTTCTTTACTTCAAAGGAATATAAGAAGTATGAAGAGTCAAGAAGACTGCTCCAAAGACTAAGTTTGTCTGAGAAATAAGTTGAATAATGAAATTACATGAGCTGAATAAATAACACTCTAACAGAATGCAAAATAATGAAACTTGATAGAGAAGGGAATCTGTAGTTTCTCTTCATCTTGTTCCATAGAATGTGGTGAATCATTATGCAAACCGCTTGAAACGCAAAAAGTTCCCAAATGCTGCTCTCATGGTACTTGCTTTGGCTGCAGAATTCATTGCTATAAGATGATAGCAACAACAAAGGACTCAGAGACAATTGGCGTTTCTCTATGAAAAGACTATCCAGTGGTCAAATATCAGAGCCAAAAAAATCTCACTTCCTCTGTGACTTAATTTGACCTTTGTCTCTAGGGTATCAGTTGACATTCTTAAATTGACTTTTGTGGGTGAATTTTGCTTATTCGTCTTCCTTCGGAGGTGTCTGGTTTTCACATATTGTCAAAGGCAAGCGATTGGCATGGTGGGGACTTAATATTTGATCTAGTATGGCAATTCCTCTGTAGTAGAAATTGTGGTACCAAACTTGGAATAGGACGTATGATCGGCAGTTTACCCCATGCTTTCACATTGACATATGGCCTCACTTCACATCCTGGTACCTTCTGATCCTGCCTGGATTTGCCTCACCTCTGTGGGGTAGTTTCAGAGTACTTCAGTCATTGATGGTGCCGAAGTTCTGTGCTGTTGATAATAATAATGGAAAGACTCCTGTTTTCTTAGGCGCCAGTAATTGCTCTTAGGGGCAATCCAGACTAAGTCTGTTTCCATTAACCTTCTTAGGAGTAGTGGTAGTGCAGCTTCCGTGGCATAGAATTATCTAACACAGGGGAATACCATGTCCAACTAAGGTGCTGCCAGGCTACAACATCACTGTTCTTTAACCAGGGAGAAATGAAGGTGACATTCACAGCAGAATTCTCATACTGGCTATGAAGCAATGCTTTCACAGTATCACACACTTGCCTCGTGATGTCCTCTTGAATTTTTAGAATGGTCCTGTGTGTATATTTTAAAATAACACTAATTAAGAAGGATCTTAATAGAACAAGAGGGAATAAATATCCTTTGAATACCTTTGCAAGAAAGAGTGGCCCAGAGGTTTTATTACTAAAGTGCAGTGGAAAAGAATACTGAACAAAGTATAGTCATTTTGAGCATCTCTCTTGTTCTTCTCCCTATTGAAATGCAGAGAGTACAAGCTCTTTGTTCTTGCTCCTTATTTCTTTTGGCCTTTTTTTCTTTTTTAGGTAGTGAGAAAAAAGTACTCATTTCTATGTGTATCCTTCATCATCTCTAGCTTTGTTAGGTTCTTATGTAGTCACTTTGCTCTGACCTGAAGGCTACTAGCCACACAGGACCCTAAAAAAGTTGCAAATTATAGTTACAGTCTTCAAAAATATCTTTTTTCATAATTGCAAGAGTGGTTGTTTAACAGTACTTGGACTTCCATGTCTCACTGTAAATAATTTGGAGCCTTTGTCTCTCTTATAAGATTCTCTTATGTAACTTACAGACGTCTGGGAGCAGTAAGAATGGGTTGCTCCATAAGGAGAGGTGAGCTCAGAGCTTTAATTTTAGTGGCAGGATTAGTGTAAATTTGAGATCTGTTTGAGATACAGAATTAGGGACATACTAGCAATGTATCAAATGCACTGTATATGCAGATACTGAAACCACTGCGGATACACTTAGGGTTGTAATGATTGTATCTTCACAAAAGAGCCATCAGTTTGTCATTTTGTAAACTGAAGAATGACGTTAAGGTGACTAGGGAAAAAAGCAACCCTAGTCTTCTTGCACTGCAACCATCAGATTTCTAGACTCTTAAAAGCTGGTGGGCATCACTTCCATCATGTAACTTAATCAGTAAGTGTATAAATGAACTACAGTAAAAGCAGCTTTAGCTACAAGAATTCAGGGGGACAGGCAATCTTTTTTGCTTGCCTTTCATTCTTTAATGTATAGGCAGAGCCTGACAAATCAGGATTATTTTACCTTCTTAAAAAGAACTGTGGCATTAACTTTTGACAAACTAAGACTCTGATGACTCTGATTTTGCTTGCTATTGTTGATTGTCTTCGAAGACATTGAAATCTTCTGATTCTCTTGGCTGAGGAGAAAATATGGAGTTATTAGAAAAGGGAACTTTCCTTAGCACATTTACAACAAATTAGTTTAGCAGATGTTAACAAAAGGAATTAATAGTTAGAGATTGAAGTGTTCTTAGCTCTATGATTAAGAATTTCATTGACCTTTGAAATGGCAATCTCTTGTCATCCATGTGAATCTACTGAAATAGAAAGTGTAATCTCACTTTTTAATTATGTGCACACACATTGCTTGTGCATGTCCAAAACAGCCGAAGGGATAGATTAATTTTTTGTTGGGTTCTTTTTCTTGACAAAGCATATGGCTTACTCATTGTGTATGCATATGCCTGTGTGGACAGAGGGGTGAAAGAGGAGGCAGAAAAAGGACACCAGCTGGTTGGGTTTTCTTGACGTGTGTTTGGACTATCCTATTGTAATAATGTCTCTGTTCTAACCCACAGACATTTCTGCAGTCTCCTGAATTTTATGGAAGAGATTGCAGGTGTACGCTTCCATCCTACGGGCTTTTCATCCAGTAATGCAAAATGAAGACCAGTAATAAGCTGACTGGGCAGTTAGTTAATCCTCTGTTAGGCTTTAGAGACTTAAAAATATCCACATACTACTTAGATGTGGGGTTTTTTTCTTTTAATATGATCTGATTATGCACATACAAATTGTCCATTACCAGTATGTATCATGTCTATATGCTGCCTACAGAGCATTTTTATAGAGACAGACATCTGGCTGAGGGTATGGTAGTAAAGGGCAATGTATGTCTAGGTAGTAAGTTAAGAGTCAAGAAAAAAATCTATGATGAGGGAATACCACTGTAATATTTTCATTTACATTTGAGACACAAAAAGATCATCTGAGATATAGAGCATTGCACAGCAGGTCATAGTTTCAAATCTAGCCCAGGTTGTTAGTAACAGATCTGTTGCCATCTATTTATATCTTTCTTTCTATGTAAAAACGTAGTGAGGAGGCAGTTCAATTCCCATTGAAAAACAAGATATTGACAACTTCACTTTCATTGTATGGAGCAACGAAGTAGGTTTGGACCTGATGACAGATCACCTAGAAGAGCTTTGCTACTGATAAGAAGGAGATGAATTAATTCTGTAAAGAACATGTTTCACTTTTAGTGCTGCAACATAAACTAAACCTGTGCAGGCACTGCTAGATTTCAGATGGTTGGGGTTTGCTTTTTGATGATCAAGTAGCAATGATTGTCTTTTCCTGGTGATTACTATCATCATACCTACTTTTGTTTTCATTGGGGTAGAACCATTTAGTTAGGTCCTTATTGTACAAATAGAGAATCATGAAATGAACAGGATTTATTTTTGTGATGGTTTTCATCAGCAGGTCAAAAAGTGCTTTCAATGGACCTAAATACTCTGAGGCCAATTTTATTAATGGAGAAACCAAATCACAGACAATGAAATCACTCCTTGTAGGCACTCCAGCAGACCAGCATCATATTGAGGAGAGAATCTCGGTCTTGAGCATCTGTTCTCTTCATGCATCCACTAACACATAAGGCCTGAATCATCAAGGAGTTGATTGCCCTCAGTTTGTTTTGATTTCAACCAAAGTTCTGAATGCCCAGTATTAAAAAATTTAATCCTATCTTAGGAAAAATGCCCACAGCTGCCAGTATTTTGACACGGAAGGCTGTGCTCCTTTTATGAAGCAGTTGTGGTTTCGTTCTGTAAATGGCTGAATATTGAAAGTGTTCATGCCAGAGATGGTTGGAATTTATATGCATATGCTGTAAAGAGTAGAAAGCATTGTGAGAAGTGGTGAAGATTCTGGACACCTTGTCTTAAAATGGGATGGTTTGTTCTCATTGAATCTAGAGTGTTAAATTGAATATTTTAATAGATGCAGCATTAGCATTAGATATGACTTGTGATTTATGGCTGTAAATAACATGAAAATCTCAGATGATATACCCCTTTATGTTTTCTTTTTCCCTCTGTTGTACATATGTCATTCATTGAGGAAAAAACTTAATGTAATTTGTCTGGAAGCAATCTCTAATGCTTAGAAAGGAACAAGAGGCTGTTGCTCTCTCTGTTTTCTCTTCATTGATTTATTCTTCTTGTAGATATTGGGTTGTTACTAGAAATTCATTTGGGACTAGAAACAATTTGGGAAGTTTTTGTGAATAGCTGTGTAAAACATCTTCATTCTTCTACCTAGCTGGCAGAAAAAAAGAGAGTGTGCTTTTAAGGTTTTTCTGGGGCTGCTTTGCCCATACAAAGAGTTTGGGTCACTTAGAAATTCAGCCCACCTAGAGCATGGTCAAAGGCCTTCTGTTTCTCTCTTGGCTGCTTGTATAGTCCAAAGGGAAGATCTAAAATTAGGAAACTGCAAATAAGGTCCTCTCAAATCTTGTACCAATCTTAGCACCTCTAGGCAGGGGCTAGCATTTAGGGCCAGAAAATCCGAACTATTGATGTGAGTATCTATTTTAATTTGATTCCCTGAATATTCTAAACAGCCACATTGGGAATGGAAGGGTATCAGCTGCCCTGAGAGGGAGAAGTTACACAAGTAAAAATGACGAGCTGGGGTGAAGATATAAGCTAAGATGTATGCAAAGCAGTTAGAGAATTATCCTTGTGTATAGCAGAATATGTTTCTACATTACTTACAGTAGCTTTTAATTCTGCTATGGGGCCTAAAAGGAACAAATTTGGATCAGAGATGAGGTTTTGTTCTTTCAGTTACACTTTCTAAGTGGAACAGTTGGTACTCTTCTCTGTCAGTTGCATAGCATAAAGTTCATTCATTCTACATTCTTGTTGCAAAGCTGCAAACTTTAGAAAATATGTGGTCATTTTCTATTGTGTTTAACCAGGGTCCAGCTACCTGACAACATATTTAGCACATCTGAGCTAATACTTGGCAATGCTTCATACTTCAAAAGTGCTTGATATTGAGTGCTGCTAAGCACCCATGTTACAGCAAACCCATGCTATGAAGATCAGCAATTCTGT
Organism: Acanthisitta chloris; assembly: GCF_000695815.1. Taxonomy (NCBI): domain Eukaryota; kingdom Metazoa; phylum Chordata; class Aves; order Passeriformes; family Acanthisittidae; genus Acanthisitta; species Acanthisitta chloris. The sequence goes on along the minus strand of NW_008693113.1, from coordinate 47,664 downwards.
ACTCATTTGGCTGTCTCTGTATTTGAAATGTCTGAGTTTAGCAGCTTTTCCTTTTGTCTAGCTGTTAATTGTTACACTACAAAGGTAATGTGTGACTTCTTCCTTTTGATACATGTCAGGAACATGCTAAGTAGAGGTTAGGCCAAGATCTTGGAATACATTATTCCATTTTTATCTTGGACTTTCGTGCCAAAAATCCTCCAAGGGGCAAGGTCATTCCATTCACTAGTCTGTAAAGCGTGAAGAAAATAGGTAACTATTTTTGAAGCTGGGTGCATGAGTGATTTGTTGTTTTTTTCGGTTTTTTTAATGGCACCCTGAAGCTGGGTGCATGAGTGATTTGTTGGTTTTTTCGTTTTTTTTAATGGCACCCAAAAAAATGTTTTCCTAAAAGTGAAAGTGGTGAAGCAGTAGTTAATATATTTCTTGAAAAACAGCAAGAGAGAACCCAACTGTGTGTTCAGAAATGGGGTGGTGGGATTGCTTGGATCTTGCTGCCAGTGGTAAGGTAGGATCCTTGTCCCTCTTACCATCTCATTCTAGTCTGATTTCTATCAATTTTGTGTTATCTGTCTTTGCCTGGCTTCCTTCTCTCCTTTCTGTGACTCTGTTGAAGTCAGCAGAAGCTATAATATTGATTTCACTGCAGCCAGGATTTTATATTTTCTATTTAAGAAAGCCATTTATGCTTAGAGTCTTTTACCACTTTATTTTCCCATTGTAATCACAGCTAAATATTTTACCTGTAGTCTGCTGCTATTCAGGAAACAATGGTCAAATTTATTTGTCTTTATGAGGAAATTAAAATAGGTAAGAGTGAAATATTTTGAAGTCTTTGCCATGTGTGTATCTTAGTTTCCAGGCCTAGACACTTCAGATACATATGACAGATATTCACGCATATGCATGTATGTCAATCAGATCAAAGGACTGGTTCAGACAGAAGTTTAGAAAAGTGGATTTGAATGTAGGACTTTTCTACAGTGAACTTCTGCCATCTTTCTGCTGCAGATAGCACATCTGACCTCTGGATTATGTCAACTGAGCCTTAATTTAACCTGAACACTGAACCTAAAAACTGTTTGGAAAGCGATTTACAAACTGTATTTATTAAAGACTCTAGTATTTTTCTAAAAAAGTATTCCTTAAGGCTTTTTGTCAACAAAAATCAGTGAAATGACTGCAAGAATTTTAAGTGGGAGCCCCTACCACCTTTATGAAAGAAATATTTAAGCTTCTTCAAACATTTCAAACATGGGGGTTGGACTAGATGATCTTTAAAGGTCTCTTCCAATACAAACCTTTCTATGACTATATGATTTCACCTTCTTGCAAGGATTGTTAGAAAATGAACTAAGAAACCATCGTCCCCTAGAAACTTTTCTGGAATTTATGAAGGAAATAGCCTTTGCAAATTTTTGCTGCAGGAAAGGAATCACCACATACTGCTTGTCACCAAGAAAGGATTCATTTAGCCAGAAATTAATCCTGAGCTGCTTCCTTATAAATGTACTTGGACAGATCTAATTCTTGTGAAGCACACAGCAAGTGATGCATAAACAAAGAATCCCAGCACATTTCATTTATGGTTGCTAACTCTGCTTCATTTCTGACCTCCATGTTCCTTCACTGTTTTATGTGGTGTCAAGGTGTTCAATTTGAAGTCTTAGTGGCCTTTTTTAGTTTCTGCCTTTTTTGAAGAGGTTACAGAAAAGTGGGAGAGCTGTCTCTGGTGTTTCAGTTTAAACTTGGCTGTACATCTGCTGCAAGTGGTTTAGCGTATGCAGAAAAAATTCTGCATGGGCCGAGAATGAATGCAGAAATCTTTACAGTGGCTTTGGAAAACAGCATAGAAAATGTTTGGCTCAGAGTGGCAAGGCAGAAAAAAACATTATTATTGCACAAAAATGGGACTCTGTTTAGTTAGTTGTCCTTCCAAAGGATTTTCCAATAGCAGGTGAGCTGTGCTGGTCAATACAGCCGAACTGGAAGACCTCTGAGTTGGTGTTGGTCTGAGCCACTAAATCTTCTTATAACACAGCACAGCCCTCCTAGCCCATGCCTAGAGTCAGTTTAACTTTACAACTGCCTTTTCTGAGCCTGGGACATAGGTGCCCCTGTTCCCAGTTCCAGAGTTAGCTTGCCTAGACCGTGCCATCATTGTACAACCAGTGCACTGAAAAGTGTACTGGATTTTCTTCTTGCATGGGGTGAGGGGAGGGGAATGAGGAGTACTTGGCCAGAATGGTCAGCCACATATGTGCCTATCCAATTCCGTACTTTGGTTTTGTACAACTTTGAGGCAGCAGAATAAATGTTTGAGGCAGCTTAGATGCTTATAGAGCGATAAGAAAGATGCTTTGCTTGTTCAAAAATCATCTAGTTTTATAGGTCAAAGAATGCAATACTTCTAGCTCAGATTGTGAACTGAATAGTCCAAGGTCATATGACATGTCAGGAGACAAATTACAAGTTGAGTCTAAGAATGCCATGTGCCTGATGTAATTGCTATATAGCCTTTACCATGACATTTGGGTTGCATTTCTTTACAGCAATTACGTTGCTCTTTTTGTGTTGCTTAAAATTGGGCAGAGCAAGAATGGCAACATGACTAAGAAGGACCTCAGGTCTGGGTCAGTGGCAAGTTGAATATGAGTCAGCAGTGTGCCCTGGCAGCCAAAAGGGCCAGTTGTATCCTGGGGTGCATCAGGCACAGCATCGCCAGCCAGTCAAGGGAGGTGACTGTCTTGCTCTACTCTGCGCTGGTGTGGCCTCACCTCGAGTGCTGTGTGCCACTGGGGGTGCCTTTATAGAAAAAGGACTTCAGACTATTAGGGTGTGTCCAGAGGAGAGCAACCAGGTGGTGAAATGTTTCAAGAGGTAGACTTAGGAGGAGCAGCTTGTGTCAGTTGGTTTGTTTAGCTTGGAATAGAGAAGGCTGCGGGGTCACCTCATTGCAGGCTACAGCTTCCTTACAGGGGGCAGCGGAACCGGAGAAGAAAAAGTGTTTCAGAAAGAATAAAGTTTTTTTATTTGTAGTTTTAATGAAAACAGACTTTTTTTCCCCCAAGGCAAAACACACAATCTTGTGTTTTTCATTTTTTGCATGAGCAAGGAAAGGAACTGCAGCACGAGGCCTGCTGTTCTTATTTGTGACTCTTACATTTTCATTTGGATAATGAAAAGTGGTCATTAAGGTGCTGTCTTCAGATGTATTCAAGGCCTAACCTTGTTTCCCTTGAAATTTGAAAGCAGGGACTTTTATATTATACTCAAATCATTAATACCAATTTAATATTAGAATCATAGAATCATCCTGGTTGGAAGAGACCTCAAAGATCATCGAGTCCAACCCTACTGTCGTTACTAGACCATGGCACTAAGTGCCACATCCAGTCTCGTCTTGAAAACTTCCAGGGATGGTGAATCCACCCCCTCCCCGGGCAGCCCATTCCAATGCCGGAATTGGAATTAATGGTTCACCCCCTGCCTTCCCACCCCATAAAGGTTGTGTAGGTCTGGTACAGCCTTCCTATTTTAGGACTATCTTGTGTTGTATAAAAATGCTACAACATTGTCGGGATTAAATATTTTCTTCTCCTTTTTTTTTTCCCCATACAGCTGGAATCAGAGTTCTTTTAGGTTTGGTTTCTAAAATATTCCCAGACTAAAACAAAACAGGGGACTGTTTTAGCTAAGACTAAATAGCTGTTTCTTTGTAACTGGGGAGGAGGTTTAACACCAACATAGTGTTTTCATTCATTCATTCATTCATTCATTCATTCATTCATTGCAACAGATTACTCTGTGGATTAGTAATTCCAGAAGTGAAGCCCCACATTTGCAAGAGCCCAGGCAATAAGAACACTGTTTAGAACTATACTGCTGGTTTTCTTCAGCATTTTTCAAAGTCATTTCCAACAGCAGGTGAACGTAATTTTGAAATAGCAAATTAAAAACATAATGATAACACAGCAAAACCATTATCAGAGACTGGTCTAGTTCTTCTCAGCCCCATACAATGAGGAATCTTGGTTGTAAAGTTTAATTATGATAATAAAGTATACAATTTCTGTGGCTAGGGCCATGTAACTTTCCTAGGCAAATCCTTTGAATATGGAAAGTCAAGAACATGCTGAACTTGTGGTGGTGTTAAACGACATAATTATCCATGAGTGTATTGTCTTAATTCAGCATCA
>NW_008693113.1:0-43356 GCF_000695815.1 Acanthisitta chloris | reverse complement strand
AGGGAAAAGTGAGGGGCTGTTGGACAAACTCTATAAAGCAAGTGCTCCTTTAGCACACCTGCCCACTCCTTTGGCCTGGATTGTCACTTCGGGGTTCTGCAGAATTTCTAATTGTCCAACTTTTACATGAAAAAAACCAACATGCAAGAAGTCATTGAAGTCACTATGCATTCTTCCCACTCTTTCTGGTTCCTTCTGCTGCGTGGAAGGTCTTCTTAATCCAAGGATGCAAGGAGACCTTATCTGCGTGGCCTATCTCTGAAGCCTTGATCACAACATATAATGGTCATGTGTTGCTGTTTTGGTCAATGCCAATGTTTTGGCAAAGAACTGGCTTTCCCTGAGTCCTGACATTCTGTTCCTGCTTCTTACTCTTTCCTCTTCTCCTCTTGAAATATAAGGTAGAACCTTCTTTGTGGTGTGCAAGCAGTTTTTCTTTGTGAATATACCAGGGCAATAACAACTGGCGTATTGGTGGCAGAAGTCTCTGTATGCTCTGCCCTCCTATTATGCAAGATACTGCTCTAATTTTCTGTTTAGTATTGGTACCTAATGCAACTTTAATTTGTAACATTATGATGATAGAGCTAAAGCTGCCATTCATGGGAATGACCCATGAAACATATGGAATAGAGAGCTTGTGAACTCACATACACTATCATATGCTTGATTATAATTGTAAACAAAAAAAAATCCATTGATAAAGGAGGATAAATTTTCAGAGTGAGAGGAAAATGAGTACCCCATGGTGGCAGTCAACACTTTGCTGGATATTCAAAACAGGTTCCATCTGTAGCTTTGGAAAGTGAGAACAATCCTGCATATTTTCCATGTTTAAGTATAGAAACGATGGTGACAACGATGCTTTGTGGCATTCTTCATACCCTTACATTATCATTCATCTCAATATGCTTGTTTATGGTCTACTCAACAGCAGACTGAACTTATCAGTGATTTTTTGATGTCTTCAGGGGCCTGTAAAGATTGCATCAATCAAATTCTGTTAATTTGCCTGTTTCAGTAAGCTGCTGTCAGAATTAGTCAAGTTTATGGAGTTGTGGAACTGCTCACAAAGTTTGACATGTAATTGAATGTCCCAGACCTTGTCACACTACGAGGTCTGTTGGAGGACAACAAAAACCGAGCCTTGGTTATGTATTACCTGGAGGATTTCAAGGCAAGTATCTGACTATGAGCTTCTGCTGCCTGAGAAGAAATCAAACCTGTGCTGTCTCTCACCTGTTTTTCGATTATGTAGGAGGGAATTAGTGTGAAAGTGAAGAACATCAAATTGAAGCCAAAGTTCCCCCGGGAATTTCTTTGTGAAGCAAACAGTGTCAGCCACCAGGAACTGGGTTCCAGAAGTCAGCAGAATTGCTGAGAGCTTGGATAAGTGAAACAGGGAAGTCACAGAGATAGGTTAACATGTCTGCTGTGCATGAGTGGCTGTTGGGATTTGGGACAGAGAATATGTGAGTATTTTATTTGAATTTTAAGTGTTGCAGACATTTCTACATCTATCTAATACCTCTACCTAATATTTCTTATGTTGGCTTGAAGTGAGAAGGATCACCATGTTAGCACAATATTGAGGCTTAAGGCAGTTAGGATTAGAGACATGATGGCTTCTGTCAGTTTTTCTGTTTCCTGAGACAAGTGCTGGCTTTTCATTGAGTTAGTTTTGCACACTGCAAATCTGAGCTCAGTATATGCCTGCAGGCATACACAGGCTTTTGAGATGCTTCTGCAGATTTCAATGTAAAAAAAAAAATCCTTAAATGGAAAATGTCCAAAATGAAGACATTTCAGCCTGCAGGCAAGTTGTATGCAAATGAGTCAGTAGGCATGAATGAATGTCTTGCATTGTTGGTGGTCTTGGCAAGCCAGGAATAATGTTGGGAATGGCTGTTGTCCCATGTCTGATGAGACGGGTGGAACATACCACCTTCTGGTTACTGCACTGTCTTTGGCCCATATATAGTAGCTCTTGCAATCAGATGGTAGTTTGGCAGGGTCGAGCTGATGTTTTTAGTAGGTCTGGGACAGGACAGCTACATCACTTACCGTATGATCAGTTTAGCAGACATGCATGAGCTGCTTAATGACAGACTACTGCAAAGGCTCAGTTACGGTGCTTGTTTGGCAAGGAAGATATAATTAATAATGTCATTGCATAAAAGTCAGCTGTTCAGTAGTCATGCTAGCTGCCAAATGTTACACGATGCAGATTCAGAAATATTTCATCCATCTGCCAATGCTTTCAAATCATTCTGGCAAGGTTTGTATTTCTATTTTAAACTGTGTAAAGGGAAATTGCTCTCATTCTCTCAGTGCTAAGGATGGTGCAAGCCTTACCCTACCTACTTTTAGAGAAATAGACAAGGGGAAGAAAAGTATTAGAGGTCATCACAGAGGTAGAGTTTAGTGTCTAAAATGTACTGTACATATGCCAGAGTGATTCTGATGGTCTGTTGTTGGGGTTTTTTTGGAGGGGGAAAGAAGTGGTGCATCTCAGGATCAAATAATGTGTCCATCCAGGAAACATTCCAGAAAAATTTGTGAAGTAAATTTATCACTTCATATTGATAAACCATAGGAATTTTCATTTTACACCTTCCATTAATGCTGTGAAACAAATGAATGTCATTTTCAATTATCTGCCGCTACCTTGCTATGCTTGGTCTCGCAGTTTAATTTATGTAACTTTGATAATTTTTCTTTATTTGAGCAAGCCCACATGGTCTTTCATTTATGTGTTCCTTTTTTCTTCTCACGCATGCCGAGCCAGTACAACCTACAGTGTACTCTTGGTTAATAATGGCATAATGGAACTGTCAGTTGTAGTTTTTTCTCTTCTTCCCCTTCTGTTCCTGACCCTGATCACAGCTTTTAAACTGCTACCTATGGCCACAACCAATCATTTAATATCAGACATATAAGTTAAGCAAGTGAGATCCCTTAACTAGTACAATGATGCATAAAACAATGATACAAAATTCTACAAAGGTAAAAAATTAGTTATTTCATTACTTTTGTTCCCACTGTGAAGTACAAGCTTTGTAGACCCTTATGTAATCTCATCTAAGTAGTCCCTACTACTCCGTTTTTCAGGTGCAGAGGCTGTATAATCAAAATGATTCATGTTTTTGCATGTAAAATCAGTGTTTTGTGCTCCTGTTTATTTGCATATGGAGACCAACTCTGGTTAATGCAGGATCTGGAATGGGTATATTAAGAAACAGAATGAAAAAAATGGAAATAGCAAGAATGCTTTTGGTGTGGGAAAGAAGGAAGGACTTTTACTTGATTGGTGATTGAAGTGAATGCTAACTCGTGGAAATGCAATGGGTTTGGCTACATTTTGAAGGGACAGACAGGAACTTGTGAGGTTGGACTGCAAAATCATCACAGTTGCATCTGGGACAAAACCAGGTGAGCAAGTGGAACAGTGCTGTTTTGGCAGTAAGAGAGAAGCCTAATAGACCAAAGTGAGAAATGTCTTTACTGTTATTCCCAGGTTACTGCTTTTTATGGAAATATTTTTCCTTGTTTGTTATAGCTGAGTGAATTTGCATGTGATATTCATTTCATGCTGCTATTTTGACCATGGTATGAAGAGATATTGTTCCATTCCTACTGCAGTGTGAATCCTTATAGCATCTGATCTGTTATCTCTGTGCCCTTCCAGAACCACTACTGGGGATGGGCTTTTCTTAAAATAAAGAGGAAAGTGAAAATAATTGTTATTTTTTGAAAAGGAGGACTTAAAAGAATAAGGGCAACATAAAGAATTACTAGAATTCCTTCATATTTTGGCAAGAGAGTTGTCTCCATTTTTTTCTAGCTGTTAGCTAGTGTTCTAAGCTGGAGGAGTGAAAAAAAAAGAGACCTTTTAATTTTACTCTTTTTAACTCATTTCGAAAAACTAAACCTATTTGCAATGTTCAGAACACATTCTATGACTATAATCTCTGAAAATGCAAGTTAAATAAAAACATTCAAGGAGTGGATGCTTGCTGTCAATTTCTGCAAAGAAAGCAAGTAAAAAACTAGTAGAAGTCTTAGAAGCTGGAAAAAAAGCTGACTGAAAGCCTAAATCAGTTTTTGACAGCACTAGCTTTCATTTCAGATTATTCATTTAGTTCTTCCCAACATCTAGTTCATTCAGTATTGAAAAACTGTCAGCTGAAGAAGCAGACAAACTTGCTTTCTATTTCTGAGCACACAGAGAATGAGGTATTAACATTTAAGAGCTACAGTTTCTATATCTTTAAAGAATTTGGTTATCAGGAACGTTCAGCTCATTAACTGTGGGTAATACTGCCACTGTTAACACTGTTAAATAAATTCATTTAAAATGCAAACTGTGGTTTCTTATCTGTACAGCAACACTAGACATAGTGCTGCGTAACTAACAGTGTATAATTTTGACATGTTGTATTGTGGCTTTTAATTGAATGCCAATTTCTACCAAAATTTAGTTACCACGAATTTTAAAAAAAGGTAAATAAAAACATATAATTCATTTCTTCATAACATACTGAAAACAACAACAAAAGATGGCTAAGTGTACAGGCACAGATTCTCTTCTTGCCTGACAAAAATATGCTTTAATTACCTACATAAGGAAACTGAGTAAAGGATACAAAAGCAATGCAGTTTAAAATGCATGACTTATTCAAAGTTTCTTGCTTTTGATTTAAATTATGATTGAAGTTGATGTTTTAAATAGCTGTGACTTAAATCAATCTGCTTTAACCCTGACCCATTAGAAAAGCATTTTTGAGAACAGAAGTCACTTCAAATGGTTCCTGGTAGAAGTAGCAAAGTGTTCCTTTTCAGCTTCTGGGAAGAGTGATGAGATCTTTCTTCAGCTTTCATTGCTGATGTTTGTAGTCTTACATTCAGAGTAGACAAAGCCAGACAGATATGTGAGTCTTTTTAACATCTATTGCCCTATGCTCTTTTTTATTTATTTTATTTGATACTCAGTTTAAAGACTCATTCAAACTGTTAACACTCTGGTCCTCATTCACCTAAAGCAGATGGACAGATGAGAGTTGTGCCTCTTGCAGGTGGCTGAACTGCCTTTTAAATGCAAGGTATATATGAATCCAGGTAGATACAAAGCCATACAAGAATATCAGCTGCTAATCCATGGGAGGTGATGATGTTAGTTGTTGTTATAGGGTTTACTTGCTTTTCCTCAGCCCTGCAAATGCACAGTAAACTTAAATAACAGGTAGTTTGAGCAAAATGCTCTGACTTTACACAGGAGTAGAGGACTATGCACAACCCAGCACCAACTTCATTTTTTATTGCCTTCCATTTTGTAGCTGAGATGTGTGTTCAAGTGTATTCTAATTTCTGTAGAAAACATGAGCTAGGAGTTCCTGAGGGCATGCACTGGGAACAGCAAAGCAATCACTGCATAGTTTTCAGTATTCTTGTAATATGTCTGAGGTCAGGGGATAATTGGAGAAACATCTCAGCACATACGAAGTCAAATTGGTAATCAGATTAGCCTTTCCTGACTAAGGTCTTGCTGGAGGATTTCACAATGGCAACAATAACTGAAGGCCAGTTTAGCTTCCCTTTGATCTATGTGGTGAAAGAGATTGAAGCATATAGCAAGGTAGGTGAAGAAGGACTGTGGGTTTGGGTGTTCCAGCTGAAGCAAAAGCTATTTTAACTTGTGGAATGGGAAGTGGTTTTTTGAAAACTTTCTGGATTTTTGAGAACTTTCTGTTTGTGTCATCCATGTTTGTATTAAAATCTATAGCACAGTTTGCAGTTTAGGATTTCCTGTATTTGGCAGTCAGATACCTTATGTGAGGCAAGTCAGTACTGAGATATCATGTAAGAAAATGTCCCCAGAGTTATTTTATCATGACAAGCAGTGCAGTGCAGGCAGATTACGCTGCATGGATTTACAGTCAGCAACTGGAGCTTTAATATCAATTCTACAGACCTGATAGAGGAACGCCAAGATTCATAGGCAATAACAGGGTACACGGACCCTATGAGAAGACAACCAGTCCCAGCATATGTGTTGAATGACACATCCCTCTGATACAGGGAGAACTGCTTTTCTTGCTTGGTTTAAATGCTGACATTCTTACAGATTTGGAGATTTTGTTTATGTGTTGCTTACACTTTCATATGTGGCTCCTGGCAACTCTTCTTTCTGTCTTCTGCCTTCTTATGCTTGCCAGACTGTGAACACTTCATGGGCTGCGTAAGCTATTAAAGTAATTGCATGTGAGTGACAGACCTAAGTCTGTGTGCCCTTGCAGGAAGAACAAGTTGCTTAGGGCCCATTTGGTGGCTCTCACTCTTTAGCTCAAAATATACTATCTCACAGTTTTGGCTACAGAAAGGTTGAGTTTAATTTCAGGTGAGTTCCTTCTGCTTCAACCAAAATATAATCATGGTGTGGAGATTGTTTTCATGGGCTGATAGGAAACTTAAGAAGTTCAACAAGGGAAAATGCGAAGTGGTCAGGAAAAACACCATGCATCAGTACATCCTGAGGACTGCAAAGCTGGAAAGCAGCTTGGCAGAAAAGGACCTAGGAATTCTGGTGGATGCCAGGTTGAACAGGAGCCAGCAATGTGTCCTTGCTGCAAAGAAGGCTAACAGTATCCTGGGCTGCATTAGGAGTGTTGCAAACAGGTTGAAGAAAGGTGACCTCCTTTATTCAGCACTGGTGAGGCCACACCTGGAGTTCTGGGCTTCCCAGTACAAGAGACAAGTGGACATAGTAGAAGGGGTCAAACAAAGGGCCACTAAGATGATGAAGCATCTCTCATTAGAGGGAAGGCTGATTGAGCCAGGACAGTTTAGCCTGGAGAAGAGAGAGTCAAGGGTCTAATTAAACTATATAAATACTTGACAGGAGGGTGTAAAGAAACCAAGCCAAGCTTTTTTTCAGTGGTGACTGAAAGACAGTGATGGTACAACAGGCAATGGGCGAAAACTGAACATTAGGAAACGCCTTTTTTTTACTGTGAGGGTGGCCAAGCACTGGAACAAGTTGCCCAAAGAGGTTGTAGATTCTCTGTCCTTGAAGATAGTCCATAGCCACCTGGACATGGTCCTGGAGAGCTGATTCTAGGTGGCTCTGTCTGAGCAGTGGGGGTGATCCAGACGACCTTCAGAGGTCCCTTCCATCCTCATCTGGTCTGTAATTCTGTGATTCATCTTTGTGCCATTTTGAGTATGTTGTCTGTGCATAATCATAGATAATTTTCAGGTCTAAATATAGTAAACAAGCAGTCTCAGCACAGCCCAAGGTCCCTCCAGATGGGCTGTAATACATAAAGGCTGATGACCTGGCAAACCCATGTGGGAAAGGGCATTCCAGGTCTACCAGGCTTGAAAGGAAGACTAGAAAGGAAGACCAGAGACAAAATTGTGGGAAGCTGAGGATCAGCAGGCTTCTGACTTTGGAATTTGCCATTTCTGGACAGCTGAATTTGAGCTATACAAGTCAATTACTAAAAACATAAAAGGTTATCTACTCTAAGATGTCAAGTATTCAAACTGATGTTGACAGCTCCATCATCTGTTGTCATGTAGAGCTGTATAAACAAACACATTTCCACATAGTGGGTGTTATGAATTGTCACCTTCCAGGGAATCCACTAGTCCTGTTACATGCACACTGAGGTATCCTGTGGCAGCCAGTAAAGACAAGTAAGCATACGTCCTTCACAGTGGTAAACGCAGCTATTTTTTGTAAAAGAGTAGCTGGTTTTGGAGACTGTGTACAGCCATGCATTCCCACAGCTTCATAAGGAGAAACATCATTCTGGGCAAAAATACACACCAGAAAAAAAATGTTGTTGTTGGGTCTTGGCTTAGAATGAATTTAGCCTGACTTTTTTTTTTCTCCAGAACTATGAAAAACTTCATTTTGATGAAGAGTGTTCTTTTCTTTGTATTTTAAACTCACAATATATCCAAATATGGATTTAGGAGCCTGTAGGTTATATTTTACTTTATTTAGATGTTTTTGACATTTCATGGTTCCACAGGCCTCAGCTATCCACATGGCTTACATGTATCTGTCCTTGTATAAAGCCAGCGAAACCATCATTAGTATCAAGGAACTACCTTGCTAGAATGACTTTTGATAGCTAGTGTCGAACATTAGTTTAGTCGTGGAAACAAAGGGCCGAAATATAGAAACATAAAATGGCACTGAGAAGGGAAACATCAAGAAAATCCAGGGAGTGAACCACTGCCACTCAGAAATTGTTCTTGGTGAGTAGTGTGGTCCTTTGAGATGGTTCCCAATGTAAGGGTCATAAAGCTAACTAGCATAACTGAAAATATAGGTATGACTTACCTCTTGAGGGATTCTATACTCAAAGTTTGTAGACACTACAAAATTGCCATACAAATAGGGGAAAAAAATCAGAAAAAAATGCACACATAAAAGCGCAGTCTGTGGGGTAATAAGATGGAAGGGTTGTTCATATTTCATACTCTGTATATTCTGGTTTTGTTTCCAAGCTTTTCCTTAATTTATTCTGGTGCTTTAATTGTTTGCTTTTCCTCATAATGATATTTTAATCAGAGAAAGAAGATACCTCTGTAGGATAGAAAAGTGTTATTTTTTAGTCTTCCAGATGAGGAATCTTGTATTTCAGGAATAATAGAAGGCTTTTGACTCACTTAAGTCACAGTACTTACATACAATAATGTCTTTGTTCCCATTAATGGCTAATTTATATATAGTATCCAGATTGATGGGGAAAATAAAAAGATGGATGTGAGACTCCAAATGCAATTCATACCAGTCTGTTTTGCACAGTCTCATCCCTTTAGAACTGATCTACATTGTTTTATTTCTATCTGCATGAGTCGTGTAGAGGTGGAATAAGATACTTTCAGCTCCCTAGAACAGCATGCATTCTAAAGTGGGGCGTGTTCCGATTCTAGTTCCACCTGATATATATTTTGCCATACAGCTTTTCAGTTTTATGCCACAGCTTTACTTAAAGACAACAAAACTTGCATATGTGAATGATCTCTGTCTCTGCTTGTGGGCTACATAAGATGCTGCTACCCATTTTGTGCATATCCAAAATGAACACTACTTCTAGGTGGCATAAATCTTTTTCTGAAGGTGTACATATTTATAAAGGCAGCCCAGAATGCTGAGATTTTAACTAAAGTGCCCTAGGAAATATATAAAATTACAGGATGGAAAAATTCTAAATGCTTTGCCAACAGTAGGGACTTGCATTGAGGTCTCGTGTGTAAGCTGCTAAAGCTCTCTATGCAGTGGAATGAGAATTCTGTAAGAGGTTTGTTTATTTCTTTGGGTTTTGTCCTTGAGTCAGCAATTCAATGTAGAAGTTAATTTTCAGGGTAATGAAGCTTTTTTGCTGAGGAATAGTCTGAAGATATGTGCATTTTCCTTCATCATGGATATAATTTTTGTAACCAACTAGTTCCAGTTGAGTTTCTCTATGAGAGTATGAAACTATAAAGACACATTTGTCATTAGCAGGTGCAAGTCTAATCAGTCTTATAGCTACAGAATTTATTTGTAGCTTGGCAATTAAGGCAGTTGACTTTGGTAAAAATTGAAGTACAGTAACACTGTAGTTGTGCTTGTAGATGTAAAGAATAGCTATAGGTAGTCTCATGTTGGGTTCTTATCAATTAGTTTATTTCCATAACAAAGGTAGATGAGATATCAAGAAGGGCAGTGAATGCCATGTTTGGAATAAATGTATTTAAAATAAGAGTTCATAAGTCATTGTCTATGACCATATTTTGTTGATTTTCTTCTTGCTTTGTTAACCGTTAACTATTTCTGACACAAGTAGCTTGGTCTTAGTAACAGGGAAGTCAGGGAGATTGCTGGAGAGTACGGTCTGGACTTACTGAAAGAGCAGCCTACTATGCACCTGAAATGTCTGGTTTCTTGATAAATTACTTACAGGTGACCTGCAGAAATGGGAGGACAAAAGTGTTCAGGGGCCAGTTAACTTGTGAGTAAAGAATTAGAGGTAGGGAAATTGAAGGCATTTTTATGCCATACTTGAAGGATTTAATTCCTTCCCTTTAAGTCTTTTAGTCAAGCATGTGTTCAAAACCCAAACAAGTAGCACCTGAGATAAGAAAAAAATCAGACCTAGTGCATTTACTTTTTGAGATGACCTTTGAGGCTAACTTTCACTGTATATCATTACTAGCTCAAAGTGGTTGTCTGTTTTGGATATCTGCATAATGCAGTGGATGAAATTCCATTAACAGTCTTATGTTTTTTCAGTAGAACGTAATTTACATTTTAATGAATTCCGCAGAGACAGAAATAAAACTGAAGATGTGAAGACCCTGCTTCCCCTAGAGGAAGCCTGCAGAATGAACTCAAGCTTTCCTAGATGTCGGAGAATCCACACATGAGCAAATTGCCCTGTGTGTCCTCTAAGAGGGAAAGCATTCACAGAGGTTAGTTCACAATGGATCAGAAAGCTGGGATTCCAATCATGAGTCGTGAATCTATGGGAATTCAGGTTTTATTGCATCTTCAGTGGCAAAGTTATTTGCTTTTTTTAGGCCATAGTCAAATGAATGTGAGCTGTTGAGGATGTATTTCCCTCCTGTAAGCTGAATTAAATATATCAGTTTGAAGAACTGCTGGGCTTTTTTTTTTGCATGTGGAAAGAATCATATATAGAAAATATTATATTTATTCAGTGTTGGCATGAAATATTCGAGCCTTTAAGAGTAAACTCACTGCATCATATCCAGATGAAGCTCATGGGCACAGATTTTTGTTCCTTGCAGAATCTGAGTAATGCTTTTGTTTTCCTGTGTGCAGATGATGCAGTTAGACAATTATTTTCTCAAATAGTGATGCTGCTGCTAGTATCAGTGTGTTGTTACCAGTACTTGAGCCTGTTAAGCAGTAAAATATGCTCATGAGACAGGTCCTTTTCATTTCCCTTTCATTTCTGGCATTTGGTGCATTATTTTAGCTTTCAGATATGTGAAGGAGTCAGAGCAGAAATAAGAGACTGGGAGATGTCCTACATGATGTTGTGACCAAAAGCTTTTTTAATCTTTTTCTGAAATAAACAACCCTATGTCTTTCTCATCCTGATGGTAACTGGACCATAAAAGTTAATCAACACTGAGCAGGATCAGACCTGACCTCAGTACTCCCTTAACTAAAACATTCTGGTATCTGTTTCTCTGCAGGTTCCTTCTTCTTGTAGTGAGTTTGGCATGAACATACTGTTAAAATATTCTAATGCAACTGTCCTGTGTTTGCTTGGGGACAGCAAAGGTATTAGCCCACCTGTAACTGGCTGAATTTTCTTACTGAATTTTCATGTTTCTTCCTGAGGCAGTGTGATCGCTTGTTTTTTGTTGCCCTAAGACAGATCTCTGGATGGAAGGGAAAAGTGAGATTCAGTTAACTGACGAGTCACCTGCCTACTCTGATGCTTATAGCTCTTCTCACTGTAGCACATGATTGCTCTCCTATCCCTTTTTATTTATCTGATCTGGTTCCTTTATACTTTCAGTACTTGTTAGTCTCTGAAAAGAATCATGTTCAGCCTTGTAGTATTTCCAGCAACCTGCAACTGAAAGGGTTCACTTGCCTGAGGTTCTTTACATCTTGGAAAGTAACGAGATGGAGATGATTCAGGCAATAGATGGATCACATCTAAAATATATTTAATTAAAGGCCTCTTGACAGAGTGTTTAACAGTAACTGGGAGGTGGTCCCAGTCCACTGGGAGAGGTTATTTGCCAAGTAGTAGCTTCAAAATATAACATATTAATAGAAAGAGATAGGATAACTTTAAATACTACCAAAGAAATACTAAATCTGCACTGAATTAGTAGTTTTAATGCAGTTTTTCTCTGGTATATCTAATACAATTATTGAATTTTTTTCCTAATGGATGCTAAGCAAAACCATTCATCCTTTTATTATCATTGCTATTTCACTATTTATTTGTTATTAACATTTATTATCATTGCTATTCACAAAAGTGTACTTCAATACCAAGAAGGCAAATAACTTGTTTTCCTGCCTTTGTTCCTGTTGTCTGTGGTATCTGAGTATTGCCATGCTTGTTCTACTGAAAGCTTAAGCTATACAAGGTCATTGGGAACTGGGAGTCAGGCTACTATCTGGTGTAAAAGAAGTAAAACTGAATGTTAGTTTTACTCCTTAGCTAGTTATCAGTGGCGCCAGAAGATGTCATGAATTAAAGAGGGGTGTGAATCCCCTGAAGTTTTGTGCTGGTTTAACATACAAATTGACCAAGAGTAAAATGCTTATGGTCCAACAAGTCCAAGGCTTACTTCACACATACACAGTCATTTGTTTACAAGTAACTCCTGTAGGCGATTTCCTCACACTAATTCCTTGCATCTTTTCTCAGAAGTGCCTCCAGCAGCTGAAAGAAAAGGATACAAGTGGATTTGCAGAATGTAGTTTAAGCCCCTTTTGAGCAGATGGAGAACACTCAGTGTTTGAGATGCAGTATCGTGGTTGTGGCCCATAGTACATCTTCAAGAGACTATCGTAAGCCATGGTAACTACTTTGGGACTGGAGAGGTCCTCAGTCTGTTTAGACAAATTTGGATGACTGTTGCCTCATTGCCCCACCTGAAGTCCTTCAAACATCTGATTTACTATTTTTTTTGTTACTGCTGCTTTTATTTGGTATTAAGAGATAGAGCAGAATTAAGCAGCTGTGGTTAAAATAAACAAAGAGGATAAAGCGGCTTCAGGAGAATTGGCTCAGGAAAAAAGAGACAGATTAACAACATGTGACCAATAGAGGTGACTAGATTTCATAAAGTTCTGCCAGTGTGTGCTAAACATTATAAATATGTGTTTGATGGTGGACTGACCAGAATCTTGACTGTGCTCCTTGTTGGGCAGAAAGTGTCCATGAATAAATAGTGGTTGCTTCCATCTCAGAAGAAGGTACGGCAGATGCATTTGTGCAAATATGTAACATATGAATTTAGCATATAGTTTTAGACAGCCATAGAGTTCTGTTTTCAAAAGGCTTTAGTGTAGTTGCTCAAAAATTAGAGCACTGAGAGAACTCAGCTGATCATTATTAAATTTGTTTTTCTCTCTACTATCAATGGAATAAAATATGATTTCCTGTCTTGTCTGATACATTTCTCTTGGGGCTTTTGTATACTGGAATTTGGACTATGATTTAGATGTGCTGTTTGTTACTCTGAAAACTATCTTGGTAAAACTGTCTCTTCATGTTGATATATATGAAAGTAGTTGAAGTCAAAACCAGCATTCAAGGTTTTGAAAGCTGTGTATGAAACAGTTTTGGAAAGATATTATAATAATGAGGCAAATCACAACATTTTCATTAGCCAAATCATGGTTGCTACCATGTACAAATCTTATGGTTTGTTATGCTTGCACATGGATTAGGAATTGCAGTTAAATATTCTTCAAAATTTTCCACGAACTGGAAGTTCTCTTTCTGTTCTGCAGGTCTAATGGGATTAAGCAGCAACATGCATTTGCTTTTGCTGTCAAACTCAAATCTAAATGTTTCTGTGGAGCAGTGAATTCAGGAGATCTTTCTGTCCAGCTGGTTTTCAGATTGGATTCTCATTTCAAGTGAAATTAACTTTATGGAAATAAATAGGAAAATAAAATAAAGGCATTTAAAAATAATTGCAGATTCCCATTTTGTAATTAATGATGTTACATAGGGAAAAGCCCTAAATTTACATCTCCTGACAAGTAGTGTCAAAAAGTGGTGTATTAAAAGATAGCATTCTAATTTGCTGTCTGTTTTCAGTTTGAAGTCTTTAGATGGGTTCATTTGCAGGAATTAAAGAGACTGAGTTTAATCCCTGAATTTTGCATTTCAGAAAGATATCTTTTCAGTTATGTGTGTTTAGGAAATAGGGCTTAATGCTCAGAAGTGCTTTGTTAGGCTGATGGATTCTCATTCATTATTATGAATTGCTTAGAGAAATTTTCAGCTCTTATCCCCTTGCTTACTAATGAGAACATGGTTTAAAGTGAAGATTATGTATAATGCTTTGTTACTATATTTTAAATGAGCTATAATTGTCAGTCTGTTATCAAGGACAGCATAACTGCACATGCTAATATATGCTAAGGTTAGCGTTTCTGTAAGAACCACAAGTTGTTTATGGGCTTTACGGATTATATACCCTTCACAAATTATATAGCCTTTATGAATTATATGTTAAATACACCAGTTAGGTCTCCTCTGTGCGGTGACTTCATAATTCCTTCTATATTAGTTATTCTTTCAATTTTATGCACATTATCTTTGATAGTTTGAACTCTATTTGGTCTTTGATGTTTTTCCATCCAGCATGAGTGATTAGGATCCTGCCCGTCCTTCTGATATCAGGAATCTCTGTATTTGATCAACAAGTCTTAATATTTTCTTTTTTTTTCTTTGAGACCTAATAACTGCTTCCAAGTTCTGCTCTCATTCTCCTTCCTGCTCTCTGAGTTTAACTATCACTTAACTATGTTGCACACATTTTAATCCTTCTTCATACATCATCTCTGAATCCCCTTCAAATGTTCAGTCTTCTTACTTGCTAACTGAACTCTGAACATTGTGTCTTATATACAAAAAGATGATAATGCTAACATTGGCACAACTAAATTTGACCTTTCACAGCTGCAGGCAGAGAATTTTGTTGTTTTTCACTTTGTTGCCTTTGTGCATGTCACTCAAAATAGCTGTGAAGTTTTTGGACAATCACTGCAGTCCAAAGTAATGTTTCGTTTGCTTTGACACTTCGCTTTTTTATATCAACTTTTCCGAAATCATCTTGCAGAAAGTCTGTATTTGGGAATATTACTCTGCAGGCATATGTTTCCTTTAAGATAATTCTTTGTTTCCTTTCTGTGGCTATTTTTCTCCACACTTATGTTTTAAATAGTGACAATTTATCACCTAGAGATTTCATGAACAAGATGATTACCCCCTAATAATTAATGACAATCACTAGCAAATTAGGGTTGTGCTTGTGTTGTACACAAGCTGTGAATAATGTAGGGGGCTTATTCCTTACCTTTTCAGGCAGACACTGGGTACCAGGGAAAGAAAGAGGGTATGTGTGTGTATAGTGGAGAATACGGCTGGAATATACTTATTAATTGTTATCTGAGAGTATATGTCCTAATAGAATCATGGAATAGATGTAGCAGGAAGGGACCTGTTGAGATCACGATCTCCCACCCCTTGCTCAAGCAGAGTGAGCTAGAGTAGGTTACCCTGTACAGCATCAGGCAGGTTTTGAGTAGCTCCATAGATGAAGGCTC
This sequence comes from Acanthisitta chloris, assembly GCF_000695815.1. NCBI lineage: Eukaryota > Metazoa > Chordata > Aves > Passeriformes > Acanthisittidae > Acanthisitta > Acanthisitta chloris. The sequence continues at coordinate 28,016 of NW_008693113.1, read as the reverse complement.
CACAACCTCTCTGGGAACACTACTTTAGTGAAAAAAGAAAAAAGCATCATTTTCTTGTATCAAATTTTGTGTTTTAATTTGTGCTCATGGCCTCTTTTCCTGTCACCAGGCACTCCTGAGAGGAGTCTGGCTCCCTCTTCTTCAATGCCTTTCATCAGATATTTATACAGATCAGTAAGAACCACCTGAGCCTTCTTTTCTTGAGGATAAACAGTCCCAGGTCTCTCAGCCTCTTCTCATATTGAAGATGCTCCTTTCCCTTATTCATATTCACCCATGTCTGTCTTGTATTGGATAGTCCAGAACTGGACACAGCATTCCAGTTCTTCTGGATTCACTGAGTAGGGGAAGAGGATAGCATCCCTCCAAACTGCCAGAAACATTCTTCCTGATGCAGCCCTGGATGCTGTAGGCCTTCTTTGCTATGTGGTTGCATTGCTGGCTTCTGATCAGGTTGTTCTCCACAAGGACTCCAGGCTCTTCACTGCTTTTCAGCCTCTCAGCCCACAATGTGTCCTGGTGCACAAGGTTATTCCTTCCCAGGTGCAAGACTTTGCATTCCACTTTGTTGAACTTCATGAGATATCTTCTCTGCCCAGTTCTTCATTTAGTCCAGGTCTCAAGGAATGGCAGTTCTGCTATCTGGTGTATTAACCACTTGAGTTTATCTGCAAACTTGCTGAGGGTGCACTTTGTGCCATTGCCCTGATCATTAATGAAGAGGTCAAGCAGCATTGGCCCCAGTATCGGCCCCTGAGGTACATCACTAATGACTAGTCTCCTGCTCAACTTTGTGCCATTGATCACAAACCCTGGGCTCAAGTGTTCAGCTAGTTTTCAATCTACCTCACTGTTCACTTACCTAACTCATACTTTGCCAGCTTGACAATGAGCATATTATGGGAGAGAGTGTCAAAAGCCTTTCTAAAGTTGAGTTAAGTAATATCAACAGCTCTCCCTTCATCCACTAAGCTAGTCACCTCACTGTAGAAGGTTCCTTAGGCATGATTTCCTCTTTATAAATCCATGCTGACTACTTCAAATCACCTTCTTGTCCCTCATGTATTTGGAAATGGTTTCCAGGGTTAGTTGCTCCATCATTTTCCCAAGGATTGAGGTAAGGCTGAATGGCATACGGTTCCCTACGTCTTCCTTCTTGAAGACAGGAGTGACATTTGTTTTCTTTAAATCTTTTCAGTAACCTCTCCCAATTGCCATGACATTACAAAAGTAATCAAGAGCGGCCTTGCAATATCAGCTGTCATACATTCCATCAACATGGAGAAGCACAGATGATAGCTTTTCTGCAAATTACACTACCATGCAGCGCTGTTTCAAAGATGACATCTTTGCTGATGTTATTTCAGCTGTGTGGTTACTGTATTTTCACCAGCCCAAGCTCCCATTTCCCAGAGAACTCTGGAGGCCTCCACAGCTGTACTGTGAAGTTCAAGCTGGTGTTTTGTGGGAAGATGCAGGGGCCTTTCAGTCCCACTTGAAGGACTGGACCCTTTGTGTGTGACAGGCTTTGCACTTGGGCCCCTTGGTGGTCTCCCAGGAGGGATCTGTAGCCCTTGGGCATATTGCAACTTGTCTATGTTCATCATCCTTTGGTGCCCTTCCACCTTCTTGAAGTCTTCTCCCACCTCAGACATGTCAGGGCTTCTTCTGCAGTTTGCTTAAGTGGGGGCACCCAACACAGCCTTTTACTTTTGTTTATATTTACACTTTAATTATTAATTCCATTAGCTCTTATTAAAGAATGTGTTAACTATTTTATCACTGTTTTCAGCCAATCACATAGCGGTGGCATTTTAAAAATGGCAACTCCCTGCCATAAAATGGCAATGCCCTGTCAAAACAGTGGCCAGAACAAAGCAGTGTTCTCTGTGTGTGTATGTAGGCATACATATGACTCATAACTCTTTACTGACTCCTCATCATCCATCCCAAGCACAGCACTGTGCATTTCCACTGCTCTCTCACATAAGGTGCAATGTCCCCTCCTTGTCATCCCAGCTTGTTCTACCTAAAGAGCCTGGGCCCATCCATCACAGCACTCCAGTTATGTGAGGTTTTCTACTATCTCTGTCATAGCCTTGTAACTGCACTCAGATGTACAATTCCTCCTTGTTGTTCACTGTGTCATATGAGCTGATGTACAGACATTGGAGAGAAGGCTTCCAAAGGCAACAGATTTCATGTATTCATTAGAAATAACATGGTTGTTGGGTTTTTCCTCCATGACTGGAGTTTTTTGACACCTTCCTGGTAAATTTTTCAAGTGCTGTACTAATTTCTCAGCGAAAGTTTCTCCAAATCTGCAACATGAGGCTGCCCTTCAACTAGATAAAGAGGAGATTAAGATGTCTTTGACAAGCCAAGAAAATCCAGCTCTTAAAACTTCGTTTTACAAAGCGTGTCCTTTATTGAAGACTCCAATAAAGCTTAAGGCTTCTGACTTCCTTATGCCAACACATCCCAAAAACACAGACTGATAAAACTGTCAGGTTTTCAGGACCAGCCCAGGGATACTGCTCGGGGAATGACCCTAGGAAGAGGATAGCTGCTTTCTTTGGCAGGTGAATTAAGAAAATTCAGCATTTGTACAGATTTCAGTTCTGTACCTCATATCACACACAGGCTGCAATTACAGTTGTTACAGCACTAGACTCAAGGAAGACATCAAAAAGGATTCCCTTGTCTTCCATCAGTGTCCAGTTGATAGAAATGTTGTAAAGGAGTTTGAATCTGCCATATTGTTATGGCAGTAGCACTAAGTAGGTATTATAAAGTATATTCACCTACTCCCATACTCCATTCTCATTTTCTAATCTGTGGCTGAAGAACTTCTCAGATTTCAGTCTTCTTGCTGTATTTTGGATCACATTAAGATGATGATCTTGCTTTGCAAGAGACCATTGAGATTGTTGGCTGTTAAGTCCCAGTTTTGATTAATCCTTTGGATTATCTAGACAGTGCAGGAAAAGTTTTCTGCTCTTACCTGAAAATCTCCTTTAAACACTAGCCCTTTCCAGAGATGGATTAACCATCAAAATCCAGAGATGTCAACTGGCATCCAAAAACTTAATTTGGAGAAAGTGTATCTCTGTTTCGGAGTGTGTTTTGAAGTGGTAGAAAATGTAGTTCTCATTCCTGCCTCCTTCCAGAACAGTTATTCTGGTCTGTAACTCAGAGAAGGATACTACAAAAGCAGAAGGTGAGCACCTCTGTCTGGTGGGAAATGGATGGAATGGCTCTGCTGCTGAGCTTTGAGTCCCCTTTCCCCTTTAAGTCACCCCCCTCCATGACATACTTTGAGTAATATTGTGCTCTCAACAGAGGAGTTAATGCATTGTGATAGTTTGTAAAATCCTGTTATTTGTGGTGATAATCTGTCTGGACAACCAAATTAGTTTCTTCCAAAACTTGGGTTAGCTAATATGCATTGAAACAAGACCAGGGACCACTGTCTGTTGATACAAGGTGGTGGTTTTTTGAATGGTATCTCTTACTGTTTTAAATCTCTATACCAGGCTGCTTCCAAAGGAAGCACTAGATCCAAAATGCACAGAAGATATGAACTCTTCTTGCTGATCTGAAGAGTTTTTGAATCAGGTTTCCAGCTGCTAAAGAAGGTAATGTCCATCTTTATGTCTCACAGAAGTTTTCTTTAAATATTCCTGCATGGTGAGAAAGAACAGCCTTTCAAACTGTTTTCCAAGACGTGCTGCTTCTTGATTCTATAGGAAATTAAGATACTATAAATGAAGGAGAGGGGAAAATATTAAGAACCCCAAAACAAAACACAAACCCCAGGATCAGAAGACTGTGCCGCTTCATAAAGGCCATTGTCTTCCTGATGTCATCTGCACACTGGCTGGTCTGAGAGTCAGTTTTAGAAATGGAAAATCTCTTTTGAAAAGAAGAGCCAAAATAGGTAACCTTTATCTTGCAGAACTTACCAAACAGAAGGAAAACATTACTGGCAGCTTTTCCAAAGTGTTGCTGACCCCAACAGAAGGGAGGGTTTTAAGGACCACCTGGAAAATGAAAAACCTTTCTGTGCTAGGCTTTGGCAGTGCATTCTAATTGTCCACTTGGCTTCTTCATGCTTGTCCTTTTGGTGCGGGTCCTTGTTGATTTTTGTTTAAACAGAGGCCTGTCAAACCTAATTCCGAGGGTCTTTTTGTTACTGCAGTTGTCCTGAAATCAGTACCCAGCATTGACACTTATTTTTGCAGTCATGCTGTTAGTAATTCCTTCTAACAAACCTCCTGTGCTTTGTGCTGTTTTATGGGGGCCATATTTAAGCTGTTCCATGTATTTTTCATTGTATCATTTTTGCTTCAGGCAAGATTGCCTGTTTTAACACAGCACAGAGGAAGGTGGGGAGCTTTCTGTTCTCTGTAACTGGGCCACAGATGGCCCAGGGCATGTTATTCGAAGTGGAATACAAACTGAGACACTTGCTGCTTCTTTTTGTCCCTAGTGGTTGTCTCTCAGTGTTTGGTTTCTAAATGTCTCTGTTCTATTCCAAGTCTGATAAGAGCTACTTTGGTGTATAATCAGGACTAGAAAGTCTGATGAATAAATCTTCCCTCCACTCTTTCTTTCTCACACACCTAGTTCTGCAGCTTTTCCATCATACATTGTGTGCATGGGATAGAATGATGGCAAAAGTCAAGAATATGGCTCATCCTTTTTCCTCTTGGTAGTGCCTTCCTTATCAGTTTCCTTTTCCTGTTGCTGTTCAGTGACTTCAAGGGCAAGTCTATCAATATTACTCTATTAATAAAATCAACAAGAATGGCATTTCTTACCCCTTCTTTGCCCCATCTTGTTTGCTCCTTTGTAGTTTTGGTGGTTCTCATGTATTATCTTACTCTGAGAAGCAGGAAATGTCATTATTTATATACATGCTAAGAAACTACAAATGCTGTAGTCAATACATAAAATTCCTTACTGACAATTGTGGCCACAATGCTTGATTCTCGTAATCACCTATGGCATAATTATCAATTTATTTCTCACTTACATAAAGCAAAATATACTACAAATGCTTGCTAATATTGCCCTTGTTCCTATTAGTGGAAAAGACTGAAAAGACAGGCTTTTTGGTGTTCATACTGACCACTAGAGTTGTGAATATTTCATTCACATCCTGTCTAATAATTCCTCCCAGCCTGGATAATCCTGTGCTCAATCTCCTTCTGTACAATATGTCGGTCTTGGCATACCTCTGACCATCTGTGTTATCCTTCCCTAGGCTGCATAAACTTTTCCTATATCTTCTTTCGGTTAAGGCAACTAAAACTGGATATGATGCTCTCTTGTCAAAGTTTGTATTGTTCTATTAGTTCACACAATGCTCAAAGGTGCATAATAAAATAAAAGAGCCCGTTTCCCATTCTGGTGATAGCACTTGTCAGGGAAACACTTGTTTTGGGGTTTCTCTCTCCCCAGGTTTATCTGGAGTTCTAATTTCCCTTGAAGCATTTGAGACTTTTAATGTTTCCTAGAATGCTGTATGTTTTGTGGGAAAAGTGATGACGACAGGTAGATGTTGAGGTACTGAAGAGAATTCAGATTTTGATCAGTGAAACAGCAAAGTGCAGGAGAACCTGTGAAGAAAGTTGGTATTCCTTTTGTTTGCTTTTAAGCTCAAAATATGTATCACAGCTTGACTAAATTACCCTATAAGTAAAAGTGAGTGACTTTATGAGAGTGTTCTGCAGTGACATAAACACCAGGGGAAGGAGAGATTTGATGGTTGCCTGGAGGATGATGATTTCTAATCAAGAGGGGGAAACAAGCCAACATTTTTTGAGAAGAAAAATCCAGTGAAATTTATTACGCTGTTAAACCATTTCTCTGGGGAAGGAATGTCAGTGCCATCACTCTCACACAATTAAATACCAAGCCGCATATATTATTTAATTATATGGTGAAAAAGGAATTAGTAAGATGGCTTGATATATTTTTGCTCCTTTCACCCTCTAGGATTCAGTTGTTCCAAATAGAAAGAGGTGGGTCCTGTGAGAATAAATAGCTGTCAGAGCATTTTTATAGTGTTCATGTTGCATAAAAAACGGGATTGGTATAGAATAAAGTGTCAGGGAAAGGTATTTTATTGCTAGAGTTCTAGCTAGGTTTGGTTGATATGGTTGTATGCAATTAAGTCCCATGTCAGTGGAATTATTTGGGATTTTTTTAAGCAGCACGAGTGAAAAAAGCATTTGTCATGGGATCTGAGGTTTAAAGCATAAATTTTAGCATCCACAGTACTGCTTCTCAAGAAAATGACAGAGATAAAGAGAATAAACCACAAAAATCGAGGAGCTCTGGAGAGAAATATTAAATTTGTTTCAAACTGTTAGTGCTCTTTGGTATGGGATGCCACCTTGTGGAAGGTGTTAGAATGTCATGTCTTTTATCAAGTGTTCCTGACTTTTTACTATCTTCAGTCACTGTAGATAATCCTACTTGCATAGATCGGACTTGATCCACAATAGCCGCTCCCATCACCTGATTTTTTACATAATTTGAACTTTCAGTGTAATTTAGGGGTGGAGAAATCTTACTTTGTGAGGTAAAAAGTCTGTTTAAAGGAGAACTTTGCTTAGCTTCGGCATCAGCTATGGTGAGAGCATGATCAGTGCAGATACTGTGGTGGTATACTTGTGGTACTGCACTAATGCATGTTGTCAGAAAGCTCTGAATGGAACTGTAATCACATTTTGCACTTTGGCATGTTACCCAATCTCTACAGCAACTGGAAAGGAGTTATCCCACGGTCGTCTTCAGTGGGACATTAGAATTGCAGGAAGAAAAGAGCAAAGGTGGATATGTCTGCAGCCTCAGCTGACATACCACTTCATTTCGCATTGTAAAGGACTCTTCTCCCAGCGTGTTCACACATCTGGCATTCAAGTTGCATCTGCATAGTGGCCTGCCCAGGGACAGCACAGGTGTGTGGCACATCCACCAGACCTTTGTTGCAAACATATCACATCAAGTGCTCAAAGCATTATGGAAAGGTGAAGGTGCAGGTGACTGGTCTTCTGCCAAAAAGCAAAATGTTTTGCTCCTCAGTTTACCAAAACACTAATGTGGCTACCACAAGAAAGTGAAGAAATGATCTGCCCTGTTTGGAAGTGTATATAAAGGGTCTCCTGAACTGAGACCCTGCCAAAGGGACAGAGGCCATCTGTCTATTTTTCTGCTCCCCAGCTGTGATTCTCCTTCTGCTCTTGGTCCTTATTTTTGTCTTCATGTCCATCCCATGGAGCATCAATGGGCCTGTTGCTTTCCTGATTTCCTACACTTGAAGGTAGCTCTCCTTTCCCTCATCTAAGCAATTAGCTGCTTCTAACTTTGTCTAAATAGACATAAACATGAGCCTTTTCTAGACCCAATCTCTGTCAAGGATTGTGCTTCAGAAAAGAAGGGTAAAGAAATGCTGGTAAGGGCTTCTTTCTCTACTATCTCATAATTGGCATTGGATCCTGAGGTATGACTCTTCTTGGGCTGTTTTTTCTATTGATCACATGTGCTCCTTTTTGTCCTTTACTTTGTCCTTCCTTCCTCTGTAAGCCTTTTGCCCTGATCTTGCTCATACTACCACCTTGTTTATCTGCAGTGATCTATTGCTTTTGACCTGATGATTCCAGAATTCTCTGCACTCTTTCAAAACACTTGAGCTAGGGCTGTGATTTGTAAGCTTAATAGAGTATGAAAGTCCAAGGAACACATTTGTGAATGACCTTTAAAGTCTGAATTCAAGTTCTGATGGAAAGTTACGCTGAACAATTTCAGTCTTTGGTAGAAACTTCTTTGGAAACATTTACAGTCACACCATGGAGTGTCATGAAGTCACTGATTGAAGTGCCATCAGCTAATGGCACTGGCAGCCCTGGCAGCTTAGAAATGCTATTTAATACCTTAAATGAATGTTGTGTGGTGAAAGCTGCTTCTGACCTCCTGAACCATTAAGCTCTCAGCCTCAGCAACTGCCTGCAGTTCTCATTTAACTGTGGAAACAGCTGAGCCACAGAGCAGATTCCTGAGTGGGCTTGAGGCACCAAAACTGCAGCAATTCAAGGGCAGAGTAGATGAAATTTAAAGCAGAAGAAATAGGGTGGCTGATGCCATGAACTGCAGACAGTTTAAACCTGTGGTGATATTCACTGGGTCCTGCAGCAAAATGTGATCAGGAGGTTTGTGTTTTGCATCCCCCTGAAGCTGCCTGCTACTCCCAAGTTCACATTGACCTTACTCACATACCATGAAAGGCAATGAGAAATCAATTCAAGAGTATTAATCGGAGCAGATGGATTTGAGGAAAGAGATTAAAGTCCTGCAGCCCTCTCCTGCCACACACGTGTGTATGTTTTGTACCAATCTTTTCAAAGGGATAGTAGGTGTTTGACTTTTCCCTGCTATACACACTCATGTTGCAGCTGCATCCAGCTCTGTTACAGGAAACAGATGTTGTGACATTTATCCATACCCAGTGATGCTAAGCTCCCCAACTTATTTTGTGGAGTTATTGTGTGTTGAGTTTTGAAAGCAGAGGTGCTTCCCAGTCTCCTTACAAGAATGCTGAAAATTTCCTCTGTGTTACTCAATGCATGTGCTTGTGAGCCTCAGACACATGTGGGGTTTTTTTTCCAGATTGCTAAACAAAAGCTTAGGTGCAAAAATGGGTGTGGAAATTACCACCAATGCAGTACAGTTAATCTCCATCTCCTGTTCTTTTTCTCTCCCTACATAACCCTATATTTTTATGCTTTGCATGATGGACTTAGTACATTGGGAGATGTGGACTTAGTACATCGGGAGATGCTTTACTCTGCCTCCCTCGGGAATGCCTGTGATCATGTTTCATAAGGCCTATTCCTGGTCACAGTTCTTCACTGAACTGGTGAATCTCCCTAGATGCAAAACAGTTTCAAAAGCTTCAAGCAAACTAGGAAGCAGGCTCAGAGGGGACAGAAGGGTCACAGGGGAAGATAAAGAAAATAGCCATGAATGTGACTATAAAAACATAAGCCTGTCTCATAGTTTAGGTGATGCAATTACAAGAAGATGCTATTCTAGTTTTTCTTTTACATTCTGTGAAGCAGTAAAACCAAAAGAAGCCAGTTGTACCCTGAACTATCAGCCCCGCTGGTAAAATAACCTCAGACAGGAGTAGGGATATTTACCAAAAAGGTTAGGTCTGTAGCTCTTCATCATGCCAGATTAGTGCTCACCACAAGGCAGGAGTGAACCCTGCTTTATTGGAGGTGCTGTTCTCTGACATTCTGTTTCCTGTTTCAGTAAACAAGCATGACTGGGGGGGTTGTGTGGTTTGGGGAACCTGCTGGATGGCAAGAACTTTTGGTCCTCTTGTTCCTCACTGCTGACATATAGGTGAGCACCAGCAGCTTTGGCATATCCCTGTGAGTAATGATTAGGTGCAGTTTTGTTTTTCCTGTACAGTGGGTTCAAGTAAATTGGAGCAAAAATACTCTGAACTGGGGGTGGGAGGTTGTAGTCTGATCCCCTCTTAGTGAAGATGATGTGAATTTCACCTCTGGCAAAGGCTAGATTTGGCAGAAAATTGCAATAGTACTATAGAGTAGCTCACAGATTTAATGAAAATGCAACTAACTCTTACTTCAGATTTCACTGCAGAGCGATCACAGATCAGATGGGAAGTTGTATAATGGTCATTTTGAGCAAGTACTAAAAGATGGGCAGCTTTTAGGCCCCCTGAAGTGCAACACTCAGACCTTGTTCTGAAGACCTGCCCTGTGGCTTAGGATGGGAAACCTTATTTCCTTGACCAGACAGGATACTGTTAAAAGTGAGAAGCAAAGTGAAGTTAATGTTATATTTTATTAGTAGTTTTGCATTTCTTTCAGGTTCTCTCACTGACAGAGAGTAGCAGAAGTTAAGCTTCCTGTAGATAATGAACCTAGAAATCTGATTTTTGTGACATTTAGCACTGGCAAACAACACTAAAGCTATGAGAACTCATACTAAAACCCAACCTGGGGACTGGGACTGGGCACTTAATGACAAATTTTTTTGAAATTATGCTATTGGTTGTAATTATCTCCAGTATTTACTTGCCTCCCCTAGGATGAGGCAATACAGGGCTGAATAGTCTGAGACACTGCAGATGACTGCAATGGAACATTCTTTCAGAAAGTATTTTTATGTTCCTTCAGAAAAATTGCATTGGGTTTTGCTGTTGGGAGGTCAGTGGGTAGCCCTGGTTTCATGTGCTAAGTCTTTAAAAAGAGAATTCTGCAATCCAGCGGCTTTTAAATAGAATTATAAGTATAGGTGACATGACCAAGTCTAAGTAAGAACATTCAGTTTCATTTTGTTTCAGCACCAAGCCTGTGAAAGCATTACTGCAGAGCACCCACCTGAGAATTTGCCTGTGAAATTCTTTCTTTTCAGGGTTGCAGAGGAAGGAGACAGAGGCATTTATATTAATGGTGAAACCTTTCTTTTGTTTGTCTCTTTGCAGTTATGTGGCTGTGGTCTGCTGGGTGTGGGCATCTGGCTGTCAGTGTCACAAGGAAACTTCGCCACGTTTTCTCCTAGCTTTCCGTCGCTTTCAGCTGCCAATCTAGTCATTGCCATTGGCACAGTGATCATGGTGACTGGCTTTCTGGGCTGCCTAGGTGCTATCAAGGAAAACAAGTGCCTCCTGTTGAGCGTAAGACATCAATACTTCTTTCCACTAAGACCAGTGACTGTTGTTTTGTTATTATTTTATTTGAATGACCATTGCAAAATAGTCTTGTGGCTCACTGTAACATTGCCCTCTGCTTTCAGTCTTGTGTATGCCTGCAGTGTGACATCCCACAGCTTTCGTCACAGTGATATCAGTGGTGCATTAGCACATGTATCCATGTTACTATGTGCCCTAATGTATTAGGTAGCAAAGCCAATTACTGGCAGTTAGCTCCGAATGGTTAAGCATGAACTGTAGGATCAACCTGGACAGCCCTTCTGGAAATGTCTTTTGGAAAGATTGACTGAAAAAATCTTAAGCACAGAGCTGTTCAAAGCCTCTCGTGGCTTGTTTCTACATTGCCCTTATCTAAGGCCTTTGTCAGAGGATGATGGAAACCACCTGATCCAAAGTTAAGAGGTCATGGTTTCTGCCAGACCTTATCAGTAAAAACTAAAGAAAAAAAATCTGATTCTTGGCAGTCTTTGTCCAGCACTCAAGCACAGAGGTTGGGAACCCCTCTCATAAAACATAATGTGGGTCACTCCTCTTGCATAAAACCAGGAGGCTTCATTATTAGCCTCCCTGGCTAATGATAGGAGACTATATGGGGGGATATATAAGATCCTCCCATAAAAATATCCCCCACCCCCCAAAAAAATAATGAGGGAGGAGAACTCCACTCCAAGGAGGGACATATTCTGGCAGAAGGTGAGAGGAGGGCTTTCAAAGCAGACAGCTTCCAATTCAGTCACGGCTTATGAATACAGATGCTATGACATTAAGGAGCATGTTTCCCTTGTGCAAAGGTCTTCCTTACTTGATGCTGAGGAACAGCTGGGCAGCATTCCTTAAACCACCACAGAATTAAACTGGAGGGAAAATGCACATCTGGTTTTTGTTACCTGATTGCTTGGGTTTGTATGTTGTACAGCTAGGAAAGCAAACAGAGAATAGTAATGAGGTCAATGTCATTCACGCACACAAACCACAACACCAGCTTAATTTTTTTGAAGAGTGTTTATATTCTTACAAGGTTCTGCAAAAGTCTTTTTATATGATCATGGCTATCATGAGTTTATAATTGGAGAGCTAGCTGTGCTGCATATTGCTCCTCTCCCAGTGTCTAGGGGGCAGGTGCCATGTTTTTGTGGCAGTCTACTAGTGCATAAAGGCATGGGGAAAAAAGGTGTATAGCAGGCATGAAAAGTAGCAAGAAGCTACTAGAACTCACACTTGGGATGCCCCTGCAGAGAGAGATTTCAGATACGGAGAGTTGGGAACAGAAGTGCTGAGTAATATAATGACTATTCCACTGTCAGATGTGGTTAAATCCCACCTGCTAGGGAATCACTCCTGAAGCATGTCACATTCATCTGTGTGGTGGTAATGGGTTTAGCATCTGTTCTGTAGTCTGTATGAAGGAAAGAGACTACCAGAGCTGTGTGCTGTGCCAGCAGTCAAAAGCAGCAAGATAAAAGCATGGCTGAAACCTGCAAACTGGTAGTAGGGCAAAACCTGAGATTTAGAGAATGCTAGACTGTGAGCTTGCTTCATTGATGGTGAAATCCACAGAAGCTTTAGTGGCAATATAGTATCAATACATCTGAACAGTTTGAAATCAAACTTGCATGTCTTTGGCAGTAAGGTTTAGAGGACAAGGTCAATATCTTTCAGAGTTTCTAGAAGCCTTGGATTTGCTCTTTATTTGGCAAATATATATATATACTGTTGTTTTTTCCTTTGTTCTAGTTTTTCATCGTTTTGCTGATAATTCTTCTGGCAGAGCTGATATTACTCATTTTGTTCTTTGTTTATATGGACAAGGTAAGCAAATACGCCATATATATTAATCATCTTTACTAGCATGTAAACTGGGTTCAGCTTGTTTTTGTTTGATAGAGGTGTTGGGTTCTCCTTGATCTTCACTTTGGTGAGGGTTTAACCTTGAGATCTTTGGCCATATTCTGTAAGCTGCTTCTCAAAGGGGAGGAGGAAGTGATGAGGAGAGCAAGCAGGAGAGAAATCTCTGATATAAAACCATGGCCCAGGGCCTCCCTTTTAGTTTCTAAAAGCTAACATAGCCTTCAGCGTAGCTGTTTGATGTTTCTGCAGGAAGTTGATCATCTTGTGGACCTGGGTTGTGGGAGTTCCTACTTAAAACCTGGTTGGCTTCTTAGGGCCAACTCTTGAACAGGCCTGGAGGAGAGTGGCATGGGGTATTCACAGGTTATTCCAGATGCCACCAGTTGTCCCACTTGACTGGGCAGTCCTAGAGATTTAGGCAAGCGTGTGGAGTGGATCAAGAGGCAGCTTCCCATAAAGCCCATCTGCAGGAATCAGCTATATCATAGAGACTAAGTGAGGTAGGCATGGCTGGCTGGCCTGTCAGATAGGTATGACTGGAGAAGTGCCTGCGGAACTGAAGAACTCTGCTAAACACAGGACAGAGACTTAGAGTATGAGCATGTTCAGGCTTGTTTTGAACAGCTCCTAGCAGACCTGTATCTGTTCTCAGGCTGTCATTGTGATGCCAGCTATTTTCAGGGAGCTGGGTTGAACTTCTGATTTTGAATGGGATGTCAAAGAGGGATGAAACAGATCTTATAATGTAGTTGACCTTTATGCCAGAACCATGAAAGTTTCTCTGCTGCCATCTCACTACTGTCAGAAGCAAGGTACATTCCTACCTGTATCCAGGACTCTGGGCTCAGACTGAAATTTATACAAGAAATGTGACATCTCAGATCTCCCATTAAGCATTCCAAATTTCTTCTTTAAAGAAAGAAGAGCACATACGAAAATCATAAATCCTACAAGCCTGTCCCCACAAGGAGAACAACAGTAATGCCCTTTTATGGTTGATATTGTGTTGGCCTGCCTGAACGCATGCAAGGATAAATGTTAAGGCTGGGAGGCCAGGACTCTGGTTTTATGTTATTAGCAAACTAAAGTAGGCCATAGGTTACAGGCAGGAGAAGCTGCTGTGAGGTACTGCCAACAGCTATCTCTGGCGCGGTTAAAGTAAGATCAGCAGATTTCTGCTGTTCATGTTCAATTAGTTTAAATCAGATGATGACTATATGATGGACTCTTAGCAGAGGTCTCCTATCTCAAGAGAATTAATCCAGTATTTTGCAATCTCAGAGAGAGATTAGGCCTTGGCAGATGCTGACTTGTGAGAGTCTTGAAGCTTTTCTACCCATATTAAGTTTGGGGTGAGAGAAGGTAAGAGACAGACATTCTATATGTGTATCTCTACCATTTGGTGCTTTCCTCTAAACAGCAATGCATTGACTTACTCTATTTTTTACATGGTGCAGGTCAGTGAGAGTGCAAAGAAGGATTTGAAGGAAGGTATGAAGCTATACAACTCAGAAAATAATGTTGGACTGAAAAATGCATGGAATATCATTCAAGCAGAGGTAACATGTTTTCTCAATAGAAAAAAAAATACTATTTGGTCATCAAGGATGCTGCAGTCTGTCAACTCTAAAAGATAGCTGATGCAGACTTTGGTTTTTGATTTTGCACTCTTGATCATCCAGGGATCCCAGGATCAAGGTGTAATCTGTAAGATGAAAGACAGTCACCTGCCTGAGATTTTCTGTGCCTATCACAGGCATAGAGACGATCTGAAACACCGGAGAGGCAGCAGAGCCTGCACAGGTGGAACTGCAGCTAGGCATTTGCTGTTCAGCATTTGTGGACAGATTACTTTATGTTTTGGTGTCTGGGATCATGTCTCTGTGACAAGAAGACTAACATAACCTCGGGTGCAGAACCATTTATTTTCTTTGGTTTTGTTTTTCATTTGTGTTTTTAAGTACTTGCTTTTAGTGATCAGTGACAAGAAAGCACTTAAAAACTACAAGTGTTGCAGCAGCCCTTTTGAAAACATACAGTGGCTTGATGGAAATAAAAGTTTATGGTTGTTTGATTTGCAAATTGTGCTGGTTAGTTTATTAATCCTTTGCTTTTGCACAGATGAAATGCTGTGGTGTGAATGACTTTACAGATTGGTACCCAGTGCTGGGAGAAAACATTGTCCCAGACCGATGTTGTACAGAAAACTCCCAAGACTGTGGACGGAACTCAACTGAATTAGTGTGGAAAACGGTAAGGCTCACTTTGCCCAATGCAAGTCTTAGGTAGGGGTGGGAAGGAAGAAAATAGAGGAAATATGCATGAAAGAAAATGTGACCTTGGGGTTTCAATTATCATCTTTCATCATTTCAGGGATGTTATGAGAGAGTTATGACCTGGTTTGATGAGAACAAGCATGTCCTTGGTTCAGTTGGGATGTGCATCCTCATAATGCAGGTAATACCAGTATGAAGTTTGTCCACATGGCTTTGATCTGTTGTCAGCATTCTTGAGTCTGCTGTGTGAAAAGTGATGCTCAGCTGCTTTGAGTTAGAATATTATTTCAAAAATGTCAGATTTGTTTCATGAGTTCATTTAAGGCCATCTGCTCAGGAGGGAATCAAGTCAGTAGTCAGTCCTGCAATGAAGACATGCTACAGTGGGATTTTGCTTACCTGTGTTTTGACTTTGGAGTTCCCATATTTAGGCATTTGTTACACTGTCCCTTAGGGAACTGTTTTTTGTTTAATTTTGCAATCGAGTTCTAGCAATTGCCAAAATGAGTCAAATCATGGGCACTGAATTGTGTAAGTCAATATGTTTTAAAGAAGAAATGCAGAAGTATCATCATGATCTGTTAAGGTTTTGGGGTTCTTGTTGTTTTGACTTTGGAGTTCCCATATTTAGGCATTTGTTACACTGTCCCTTAGGGAACTGTTTTTTGTTTAATTTTGCAATCGAGTTCTAGCAATTGCCAAAATGAGTCAAATCATGGGCACTGAATTGTGTAAGTCAATATGTTTTAAAGAAGAAATGCAGAAGTATCATCATGATCTGTTAAGGTTTTGGGGTTCTTGTTCCAGGGAACATGGCACCACACCAAGCCTGCCAGAGTTCAAGAAGCATTTGGACAATGCTCTCAGGCACATGGTGGGAGTTTTGGGGTTGTCCTGTGCAGGGCCATGAGTTGGACTTGATCCTTGTGGGCCCTTTCCAACTCAGGATCTTCTGTGATTATATCACTGCTATACTTTTGGGGGAGAATACCTGAATCTGATCTTTTCAGTCACAGTTACCTGGCTAAACGAGCACAAATCATTGGGTCAAAGGAAAAAGTGACTCATAAGTATTGATTCTGAAAAATTGTCGCACATATGACAAAGAGCCCTAAGAGCTTTTTGCCTCCATCTGCTCTCTAGACATCAGTATGTGCCCAAACAACATACATTCAAGTTTACTGCTCAGTGTTGAAGCTTGAAAAATATGGCTAGTGTAGAATGACTCTTAAAACTACAGCTGGTCCATGAACACAGTTCAGCAGTACAGTTTTGGCAGCCTTCCTGTACTAAAGCCCTTACTGTTTGTTTTCCTTCAGATTCTTGGCATGGCCTTCTCCATGACACTCTTCCAGCAGATTCACAGGACTGGCAAAAAATACGATGCCTAAAACCTCTGAAACATTATCACATCAACCTTTCTATCTCATCATAAAAATGAACACAAGGAATGACCGCAAAGAGCATCACGCCTAGCCCTGCTGAAGGAATCCGTCCCAACTTTGTTGTTACTTGTCCAGTTATTATCACAACTTGTTATTTGACTCTTTTTTTTTCTGTTTCACATTTGCCATTTATTTGCCAAAGAGGGGGGAAACCCCCCCAAACAAATGGATTTTCTACACAAAATCATAGTTCTGCTCTAAGAATGTTTCTTAACTTAAGAAAATGTTTTGCTCTACTAATCCATGCTATATGTGCAAAAATTATGTGTGTTCGACTTCAAGGGAGAATTCTTCAAAGTCTTCCAGTAAGTTTTCAACCCTTATGTCCAATTTTCTGGAAGACTCAGAAAAGCCACTCTAACTAAGAGTCCTAGGAATTGGAGCTGCTTTGCTTTGCAGCTTCTTGTACCTTATGGTGTATACTTTTTTATTATGATAATGATGATTATTATTATTATGATGGATATAGCTTAGAATTTAGTTGCCTGACTTATAACTTCTTACTGGTTTTGGTTTTACCCATTTATTGTACGTCAATTTGGGAACCGCTGTGCGATCTCCAGAGGACACGTTTTTCAGAGTTGACAGTTGGTGCGGGCAAAGACAACTTTTCTCAAATCCATGGGAAGGCATCATCTACCTTTATCAGGGCCTTGATGCCCTTACTGTAACAAAGGTGTGTCCTTTAAAATCAGAGACTCTTGCCTCAGATGGAATGCAAAGCCTTCCCATTGGACCAGATGATAAGCTTCCTACTTCTGTGAGGCAAAGTTCCAATGCCTTTACTCACCCAAAACAGTGTCTAGCTGCTTTGCTGTCATGCTACTTTGAAAGCTGAAAGTAATGATTAAGCAAGTTACTGCTAGCACAAAGGAGAGAGACTGCAGTCTGACCTACTGGCAGCAGACTTCACAGACTGTGTTGTCTACTTCAAAAAGTTTGCCCAAGGTATGGCGTGCTGCTGGATATGAAGGAAGGGGATGGCAATTTGATGGCAACACTGCCATGCCATGCCCTTCATTGAAGGGGTTTCCTTAGACAGCTGTCCCCCTGAGAGAGAAAAGGTGGTTTGATTAAAGGTGCCCAGATGATGCAGGAAAGGGGCAATTTCCAAAACAGCACTCAGAGATGGTATGTGTTGTCACACCTTCAGTACAGAATTGTTTCTTGCTGGTGGATTGCCAAATCCATCCACTGGGGTAGTTGACTTCAATGCATATTTTTACCACCATTCCTGTTAGAAAATTAGAACCTGTATTTCTCTAATTTGAGTGCTTCTTCATTGCAAGGAGTCCTCGTTTACCTTCTGTTTCAGGTTTTTGCTGTCTTGTGAAAGGAAGAAGGAAAGGCTCAGACATTGGAGGATGTTCTGATTTAACTTCAGTCAAGGCTTGAGTCAGCTCTGAAAGGAACACTGCTTTTTGCTTAAGCAGCTATCAGGTGCAACTTGAGAGGTTACCTCATTCAATGTCACTCTCAAAGGGGATCTGACACATATGTGAGATGAGGTTCACTATGACATTATTAGGCTGAATTTCAGAACCTATTGAGGATGAAGATTATGTGCCTTTCAGAGCCATGTCATGTCAAACTACTCCTCTGGTAAACAGGTTTCTCTTAATGTCCAGTCTGAATATTTATACTTTAAGTTCTAAAAAGATGTGATTTTCATTGTATTGTTCAGCCTATCTTTTCCTTGTGGGCTGAAATAGCTGTTGAACCACTTATATCTGGGAGTTTTTAGTCCCCTGTTTATCTTCCTATTAGGTCCTGCATGCATCTGTACATCTGGCAGCAATAGTGTTAGTGTGACCTATGTGTCACTTTTTTGAGTTCCTTTGAAATCAGTGTGACAGGAAGGAGTGTGAATGTGTGGGAGATAGAGATGAATTTGGGTGTTGCAGTGAAAAAGGAGTTACTATTCTTAGAGCACAGCCCTTGCCCATATGAGCACAATGCCCAAAGTTTCACAGGGCTCTCGTTTCCCACAGAAGCAGACAAGGTCATATGGGTTCAGCTATTTCACTTGGATTGCCTTTGAAGGAAGTGGGGAAGAAGCAGAGGGAAAGCACAGAAACTGAATCCAGTTTTACTTCCATTTCTAACAAAAATTGGGACCAGGAGCATCTGAGCCTCACTGGAGATGGATGTTCCATGTTGAAGAAGGGGTTCTGATGCCCACTGTACTTGCTGCTACATGTAAGACTGTATCCAAAGTTGCTAAGATGGGTTCCCATTTTTGCAAGAAAAGACAGGATGATTTTCATCTGGTGGCTCCACTGCATTCTCCCTTTGGGCAGAGATGCTTAGCTTTCTCTAGGTTTCTCTGGCATTCAAAAAGATCAGGGTGCAGGGCTGAGCAGGAGCTCTGTCCTTTTGGGTCGCACAGTGGTACTTGCCGCATCTTAAATTTTAATCTGCAGTCAGTTTTTGTACAAAAATGGTAAAATATATTAGTGAAAGTAATAAGGAAATAAAAAATGTTTATGAGTAACTCAGAGATGAAATGTGTAGTTGCAAACTCAGCTACTTTGCCTTCCATCCAAACTTATTTTTCTAGAATGCTTCATTCCATTTCACGATCTAGCAGCATAGATCCTGAAATCTTTTTTTAATGACTACTTTTGGCATTTTAAGCACAGTATTAAGTGAGATAGTTACATGAGCTTCATGTATTCATCTCTATAAAGCCACCTACAGGAGGGGAGTCAAATGCAGGACTGATTTGTGTCTCTAGCTGACTCTCTGATGTAGGAGGTGATGACAGACATCCTGAAAGGAGCAGAAAAGTAATACGATTTTCCAGGCAACAAAAATCAGCTCTGGAAAGCGTGAGGCTGCATCAGTTTGACAGAGAAGACACTAATTGTCCTGTAAACTGGTCAAAGGGAGCTTTGGCTCATGTATGTATGCACTTTTTTTGCTTATGCTGGTGGGTGGCTGTCTGTGTGTTTTCCTCAAATGTCACTCTGATTATTTAACTATAAGTTTTTAGCATGTTTTTAAATAAAACCTGATACTGAGTAAAAGTACCTTTAATATACACAAATATTGATTTGTATAAATGCATACCTCTCTGTATCTCTAATTCATGAAAGCACAGTTCAAGTCTGTGAAAGTGCTGTTTCTCTGAGTGTTCCTTCAGACTGTAGCATACCTGCTGTCTTACTGTCCTTCATGCTTGGAAGCTGCAACAGAATTTAAGATGAGACAAAACAGGAGAACTGCCTGAAGAACCTCTACTTGAAAGCTGATGATGTGTTAGCAGTGAATTCTGTTCCCTTCTGGTTGTACCAAGGCTGTTAATTACAGGAAACCCAGGTGGAGGGCACTCAAAAAATGTGCCCGTGTCTAAGTGGCATGTGAGATGTTAAAAACAATGACATGTCTCCAAGATGACAGAAGATGCCTTGGATATATCATGTATTGAGCTCCTGGACTATGGTCATGTTAGGCCAACTTTCCTATCCTGTGTCCACTCCCCCATTTGTATGCATGAAATACAAACTCACACACAGGGAAGGGTGCAAGCAGAGGGCAGCCAAACCAATTCTTTGTGGCCTTTCTTGGGCAATGTATTGGTCAGGCATAGAAAAGGCAAGGAGGGAAAAAGTGTTTTGCCAGCAGATGGTTCTTGGGAGCAGCATGGAATAGGGCACACATAATTCTGATGTAGCTTCTTTTCATAGAGTTGAGCAGATTCATCCTGTAGCTGGCATGGGGAAACCTGGAGGTGTTTGCCTATGGGCTAGCCATCTGTTGTGCAGTAGATAGTAGACACTACGAAACAACATGCCATTCCCACCGGGTGATGTTTGCACCAGTGTTTCTTCTATGCAATACCTACTTTCGCCTTTATATAAAAGATTTTTACTAGGATGATATAAAAATAAAGGATTTTTAAAAAGGTGCCTCTTTGAGCTCATTTGTCTCTTAACCCCACCACCGAAACCAAAAAGGGACAAAAAAAAATTTCAAAAGGTGCCTCACAGAGTCCAGCTCCATTGCAGTTGAAGTCCAGAGCTTTTGAAGCTGTTGCAGTTCTGAAAAAGATCCGCCCCCCATCCTGTCTGCTCCTCCTTCAAAAACAATACTCTAATAAAACAGAAAAAGGTGTGAATAATCCCTAGAGATGGAAAAATGGTTTTGAGAGCCTGGTAATACAGAAGAGAGATGTCAAGGGGCCCAAAGAATAGAATAACTGAAGAGAGGGCAAAGTAATAGAGAGCTTGAAAGACATCCAGAGGACACCGAGAAGTCTCAAACAAAATGCAAAAATTGATTAAACACTGAGGTAGAGAAAGATTGCAAAATAGCCCTCCAAATGCCAGGAAAGCAGAAGATGGGCTGAAAGATTCCCAGATGAAACAGCAGAGCCAAGCAGAAGTGAACAAAGCAACAGAGTCTGAAAGATGTTCAGAATACATAGACTAGCCTTAGGGAAGGAAAGAAAGCATGTAAGTGCTCAAGGAAACAAAATGTAGCAATGTCAAAAAGGCCAAGAAAGAAATAGAGAATGCAAGAGATGCCCCCCCTCCCCTGCCCCCCCAGGAATACAGAAGAGGCTCAGTCATAACAAAAACGTATTGGAGATATTAAAGGAGCTCCAGAGTACTCAGTAGTACCAATGGTGGCCTCAGGAGAAGACAAAAAAAAAAAAAAAACAGGAAAGAAAGATTGCCCCAAAGAGTAGCATCAAAGAAAGGAAAATGAGCTAAAATCTGTAAAAGACTCGCAGAACAAGAGAACACAAAGTAGCCTCAAAGAGGCAAAGGAACTAATAGAAAGTGTGAAAGAACCACGATGAGCACACCAGAGACCTTGACAATAACAAGACAGTATCAGAGATTCTCAAAGAGCACAACGAGTGTATGCCTGCAGCTGCCAAGAGAGGAGAGAGGCTAAAAGAGCAACAAAGAATAGCCTTGGAGAAGGGAAGAAACGAGCAGGAAGGCTGAAAAAGTCCCAGGAGAAAGAAGAGCAGCTGCTGAGATGCTATGAACCTTGAAGGAAGAGTAAAACAGCTCCAGAAAACCCAGTTTTTCTTCAGAAAGTGGATCAGAGGGGTGAGGGGGATACGAAACAAGCACAAAGACTCAAAGTGCTCCAGAGTCACCTCAGTGAGAGGAAGGAACAAACTGAAAGGCAGCCATAGCAGCTTTGGAGAGGCTAAAGAAGTGGAGAGGCTGAGAATCCCAGAGAACTGAGAAGCCTTGCAGAGCCTGATAGACTAGAAGAGAGCCTGAAAGAACCTCAGAGAAGACAGAGTAGTCTTAGAGAAGGTGAGAAAATAGCAGTAAAACCTGCAAATGTGAAGGATAACAAAGATTAACCTCAGAAAGGGGGAAAAAGGTAGGCAAGAAAGAGACCCAGAAATAATACTGTACCCTTGGAGAGGTGGAAAAAATACAGCAGAAAGACTGAAATAATGCTGAGAGAGCAGAGTAGTCTCGCAGAGACCAAGAAAGAAGCAGATGTTAAAAGAATCCAAAGAGAGCACACAGTACCACTGAAGGGTCACAAAAGTAGGAGAGAGACTAGAAGAACTCCACTTCATGCAGAGTATGCTTGGGGAAAACTCTCCTAGCTAGGCTGGAAAGCCTGTTGGAAAACATACTCTTGCCCTGTTCTACAAAGAGGGGGTCTGTCATAAAAGCTTGGCTATGCAGTCAGGTGTTAACCAATAGGTTGAAGGTCCTACTGCCCAAGCCTTTCCCTTCCACTGGCAGGACCAAGGAGAACAGCATCTGGGCTCCATTGCCCTGTAGCAACCCTTGGTTTGCTAAGGTCTTCCTTGACAGTATAATTGGTGCACACACAGATAATAAGGCCAAGGGAACAGGCCAAAGTCCAGACATGCCTTAGTGCTCTCTGCAACTGCCACAAGTCCAACCTCCCTCCAATCAATAGGTCTCATGGGGTAGCAAGTAAGGTCAGTATATGGGTGCCTCTGCACCCTGCAGAAGGAAATCTCTAACCACTGTCATCATGCTGGCTCAGGTGTTCAGATTCATCTGGCTATGATGCATCCCTTGGCAATTTGTAACACCAGTGTTGTCTTGGGGTAAACAGTTGGGTGGTAAGTGCATTAAAGCAGGTGCTGGGATGCATGTGTGTGCACATATCTGAGTATGGGAACATGCTCTAGCTATGTGGAAGCCTGACTCTGTGTACAGCAGAGACTGGAGGTTTTCTTTTCTTACTTTGTGACAGGTTGTCCCCACCCACAGCTAAGCACCATACAGTATCTTGCTCACTCCCCCCCACCCCAAACCACAACAGGATGAGGGGAGCAAAAGCGAGAAAACTCATGGGTTGAGATAAACATAGTTTATTAAGTGAAGGAAAGATGAAGGGAGGGAAAAAATTTATGCAAAGGCACCTCCCAACACAGACTGATGCCCAGCCACATTCGGCTGTTTGTGTCACTTGCAAAACTGCACTGGTGCTGGCAGACTCACTGGTTTTGAGGTTATCTCATTCTCTGACTTTCAGCTGTTTGGCTCAGGCCTTAATGTCATTATGCAATACTGCAGTTAGTGATCCATGGTTGTGCTAGCCTAGAAAAGGGAGGATTCCAAAATGAGCGCAGGTATCATAGTGTTCTCGTTCCCCATGGATCTTCTATGTCCTTCTTTAGAGAAAAACAAACATTAAAAAAAACCTCTCTGCCTTTCTTCTACTGCTACAAGTGCATCCATTTGCATTTAAATTCTCCTAATGTCAGCTGAAGGTTTGGGACCTTCCTGGTCCTCCCCTCCCTTCAGAAAAGGAAAAGACAGGCTGAGATGCTGGAACTCAGTCTACACATGAAAGGAGACTGAAAGACAACTGACCATTTTAAGCAACCAGATAACAGTGAAGTATTAGGTATAAGAGTAAGACAACTGGGGGCAAAAAAAAAAGAATAGCTAGGAAAATGAAAGAAAAACAAAGGGAGACAAGGAAATCTCTTGCCTGTGGGTTGTGTTCTCCATGATTAAGGGGTAGAACAGGTAAGGCTCAGGACCACGGCTTTCAGTCAGTATCACAAATTAAAAAGCATCAAAGAACTGAGATGTTCCCAGACCTTTCCATTTCCCAGAGAGTTAAGAATAGGCATCATCTGGAAAAGCAAAGCAGGAACAGGGCTAGAAGAGTACTTCTAGAAAACAGATGGATTCAGGAGAATCTGCCTGACACATCTAACAGCTCCTTGAAAAATAAATCAAGATGATGCAGGCTTTCAAGGAAAGAATGCATAATGATTTGCTTCTACAGCTTCCTCCAGATCTCAAGGCCAATGCCATATTCAAGGTAGACAGCCATTGCCTCCACATGGGATGCTCTGTAATAAACAGAGGATTTCCTAATTCTCTTGCCTCTGGGCAACTCTTTGTGAGTGTACAAGTTTGTGGATGCCACAGGCTTCACATGCATCCTACAATTTCCTTTATGCTGCAATACACATGCCCATCACAAAATCTGAAAGTTTTCAGAAAAGTGGCAAAGCATTGTCAATATTTTCTTTCCATGGCACAGTCATTTTATTGTTGTGGGTTTTTTGTGTGCCCCCTTTAAGTACTGAAAGGCTGAAAAGATGTCTCTCTGGAACTGCCTCTTCTCCAGGCTGAACAGCCACAACTCTCTCAGGCTGTCTACAAAGGAGAGGTACTCCAGCCCTCTGAACACCTTTGTGGCCCTCCTCAAAGACACCCAAGGTGCATTACAACCTGAATCCCCCAACTGATATGATTAAAGAGGTAGGTACTATGTTGGGCTACTGACTGTGATTTCCCTCTACTTAGCTGATTTTTAGCAGCTTGAAGACACCGTGCCTGTTATTTTCTTATCCAGGTAAAAACATCAGAAGGAAGACTAAGAGAGCTCACTTCACAGGGTTATGGTGAAAGGAAAGAGTCAGTGTGCACAAGTTGCCATACAAGAAATTCTGGCTGGACAAAAGGAAAAAACCTTCTTGCCCCTGAAAAAAATTCAGCAGATATGCCTGGAGACAAAAAAAATAGGCTGGATGAGGAACTGAGCAACCTAATCTAGATTTGAAGTTAGGTCTGCTTTGTTAAGGAGACTTGCTTAAAGAACCTAAAGAGTCCTTTCAAATGTAGATCCTTCTTTGAGCTCACAATTTACATACCAGGCAGTACCAGGGATTTCTCTCTTTCACTTTCGTTTGATCATTCCCTGCAAGAATGGATTTGTAACCCAAGTCACGTGGCTAAACCTCTCCAATTTCTACCTTTTTGCTGCTTTAAGTAGAGGCTCGTGAGAATCAATTAATGCAATTATGTCTTCTCCAGCTAGGTTGTTAGTCTGATACAGTACATAAGGCATCCAGAGAAATCTTTGGATTCTAAAGGTTTTTAAGTTGTTATTGCTATAAAGTGTCTGGCATAAGCATATAGCATCCTGAGAATAGTCACTCGAACAGCTATGTTTTCACTGTAATGAGGATATTCTTATCTCAAAAGAGGCTTACTTAACAATAATTAATAGTTACATTATTAATTATTCATCTCAACATTCATCTAAACAAAGAAAGGGAAGAAACACAACAAAAATCACAACTAATCCATGCTTCAAGGCATAGCAGCAGAAAGCCCTAACGCTATTGGCTGCTAGAAAGCTGTGCATGGTGCTACTGTAACTTCACATACACCTATGCAAATTTTGCAAAAAGCCTGGCCATTATTTCAAAAATACACAACAGGCAGTAACAATACGAACAGATGACTCAAAGAGGCCCACGTTAGGCACAAATCATTGCCAGCATCTTTTCAAGCAAAAAAGAGGTGTTCAACAGACATTCAACAGCTAAGGCAGTAACAGAATTCTCCCTTATTTCTATCCTGTATATATGTACACAAAGCAAGGCAGCACAAGCAGGATATATCCCCACAATCTTTGTCAATAAAAATATCATGGCTGGAGAAAGATGTCCCTACTTCCAGAAAATTCCTTTATTCCAGAAGCATCACATTCATGCCAGTGAAATACTCCTAGTGATTCATCACAGGCTGCTTGACTCTTTAACTCAGAAATATAACCTTTTCTAACTCTGTATTCAGAGGCAAGGTCAGCACAGCCAGAATCTGGATACACATCCTGACTGGCACTCCCTCAGAATTTGAGAAATTCATCATTTTCAATCGACCTGGCATGCTGCTCAATGAAAATCCTTCACTGCGGGATGTGTTCCAATAACTGCACACCTGTATGAGGAGTGCATGTTTTTTTGAAGTCACCAGCCCACTGGCTGACTGCAGATTGCTGTAGCAGATGTTCCTGCCTGCTTTTCCACTCAGCAGCTCCCCTCCTAGAGGCTCTGCAGCTAAAGGCTGCAGTGAGCTACATTCATGTCCATGGCCTCTTTTACTAACTGGCCCTAGAACTTCTGCTGTTGCTTCTAGACCTCAGTTGCAGCATGAAGTTGCCCACAAGCCCCCAGGCCCTGCTGATGAGTGCCCACAACAGGCTGCAGCTCATAGCACTAGGTGATCTTACATCATGCATGGTGTGATGGTCATGTCTGCTGCCCTGTCTGGCACCAAACATGGCATCAGTTCTTTAAAATCCTGTGTGTGCAGAAATTAATGCATATACATGTTCAAATATGTGTGTATTTCACAGGAAGATGATGGGCTGTTGTACTAACAAATTACCAATAATTACCAAATTTTTTCCTTGGTAAAGGAGAGGCCCATTGCTATCCAGGCCAAGAAGCAAAAGAACAAAAAGACCAATCTGTGGGGTACAGTGCAGTGGCAGTGGGGGGGTGTCATGGCTCTGCCCAGTTCACAGGACTGGGACTGGTTTTGCAAGATGTGGAATATGTAAAATTTTCTTAAGAAAAGATGTTCTTTGATGTTTGATCTTTGTATACTTTCAAGCCTAATTAACAAGAAAGGAGATTTAATCCATGAAACAGATAGTAGCTAACAAGCTCCAAGTAATGTCCAGGTGTTAGAAGGACAAATTATTTCTTGGTTGAATTGCCTTGTTAAGGTTTAGGGCTTGACATGCCTCAATGATCTCAGACCTAGGGGGAGGTTAACAAAACTTGGGGAGAAGGATGTACCACTGATAGCAGACACAAAGAATGCAGAATTTATGGGCCACAAGGACATTGGGCAGAACCCCAAAGATAAAGAAGAAACTAATAAAGACAACTCAGGAACTGTGCTGAACCAGCTCCGACTGGGTAAAAGGTAATTCCAGCGGGGGAGATCACGGCCACCAACTCCAGAAGGCCACCAACCCAGAAGAAGAGAAAGACTGAGTGTGTGGACTAATTAGCATGACAAGAGAATCACTGAGCAATACAAGACAAAATACTTATTAATAAGAGAACCATGTAACTTGTACCAAATAAACATTAATACCTTTGTTTGCTAAGATGTATAAACAGTAAAACATTTTGCTAGTTGGCATGCTTGATTTGTGGAATACCAGTGAACACCTAGGCTTCTGCAACTCTGAAATAAATAATCAATCATAGAATCATAGAATCATCAAGGTTGGAAGAGACCTTTAAGATCAAGTCCAACTGTTAACCTGTCAATCCACTGTAGCCCCTAAATCCCGAATATCTTCCAGCAGCAGATACAGACACCTCTTAAACATTTCCAGGGCTGGTAATTCCACCACCTCTCTGGGCAACCTATTCCAGTGCCTGACCACCCTAGCGGAAATTTTTTTCCGACTACCTACTCTGAATCTCTCCTGTCTCAGCTTATGACCATTCTCTCTAGTCCCCTCACTGCAGGCATGGCAGAAGCAACCAACCCACTCTCAGGTAGCTGCAGAGAGAATGTCTCAATGACAGCGTCAGTGTGTGATTATCAGCTTGTTGCACATTGGGTAACAAATTCAATTTTGTGGATAACACCTGTGCTGGTACAGGGATTGGAACTGGAACAGGTACAGGTACTGGAACTGGTACTGGCACAGGAACAGGGGCTGGTACTGGCACAGGAACAGGGACTGGAACTGGTACTGATACAGGGACTTGTGCAGGGACTGGCACAGGAACAGGGACTAGGACTGGTGCAGGGACTGGTACTGGTACAGGGACTGGTGTAGGGACTGGCACAGGGACTGGGACTGGAATTGGTACTGGTACAGGGACTGGTGCAGGGACTGGCACAGGAACAGGGACTGGGACTGGTGCAGGAACAGGAACAGGGAATGGTACTGGTACAGTGACTGGCACTGAAACTGGTACTGGTACAGGGAGTGGTGCAGGGACTGGCACAGGAGCATGGACTGAGACTGGTACAGGGCCTGGCACAGGAACAGGGATTGGGACTGGCACAGGGACTGGCACTGGAACAGGTACTGGTGCAGGCACTGGCACAAGAGCTGGGATTGGTACAGGTACACTGGTGCGTGCAGGGACTGGCACAGGAGCATGGACTGAGACTGGTACAGGGCCTGGCACAGGAACAGGGATTGGGACTGGCACAGGGACTGGCACTGGAACAGGTACTGGTGCAGGCACTGGCACAAGAGCTGGGATTGGTACAGGTACAGGGACTGGTGCAGGGACTGGTACAGGAACATGGACTGGTACTGGCACAGGAACTGAGACTGGCACAGGGACTGGGACTGGAACTGGTACTGGTACAGGGACCGGAACTAGTACGGGTACAGGGACTGGGACTGGTACAGGGACTGGCACAGGAACAGGGACTG
>NW_008693112.1:7035-23543 GCF_000695815.1 Acanthisitta chloris | reverse complement strand
GGATGCGGAGCCGCGGAGTGGGATGCGGGGCCGCGGGGTGGGATGCGCTCCCGCCGGGACTCGCTCCCCGCTCAACCGAAGACAGCTAGCACCACCCAGCGGCCCTGGCGGCTATTGCAGCTTTCCACAGGATTTCGCCTTTATGTTGCAAAAATTCCGTTTTCCTCGGTGGTGGAAGAAGCAGCGAGAAACGAGGCCAATAGCTGTAAGTTCGCTGCTGTGAAATAATAGAATAATAGAATCGTGTGGTTGCAAGGGAACTTTTTAAATGTCATCTAATCCAACCCCCTGCAATGAGCAACAATGTCTTCAACTAGATCAGGTTGCTAGGAGCCCAGTCCAACCTGACCTTGAGTATTTCCAGGGATGGCACATCTACCACCTCTGGGTAACCTGTGCCAGTGTTTTACCATCGTCATTGTAAAAATCTTCTTCCTTATGTCTAATCTAAATCGACCCCCTTCTAAACTATTGCTCCTTGTTCTATTGGAACAGGCCCTACTAGAAAGTTTGTCCCCATCTTTCTTATAAAATCCTCTTAAGTACTGTAAGGCCTCAGTCAGGTTTCCTCTTTTCTTCTTCAAGCTGAAAAACTCCAACTGTCTTAGCCTGTTTGCATAAGAAAATGTGACATTTCTCTGTTCATCTTTGTGGCCCTCCTCTGGACCCATTCTAACAGGTCCATGTCTTTCCTGTGCTGAGGGCCCCTGAACTGGGCACAGTACTCCATACATTCATGAGTGTAAAGTAGATGGGCAGAACCACCTCCCTCAGCCTCCTGGTCATGCTGCTTTTGATGCAGTCCAGGATATGGTTGTGCCAAGTGGATGTTGCTGGCTCATGTCCAGTTTTTCATCCACCACTACCCCCAAGTCCTTCTCAGTGGGGCTGCTCTCAATTCCTTCATCCCTCAACCTGTCTTGATACTGGGGGTTGCCCTTACCCAAGTGCAAGACCTTGCACTTGACCTTACTGAACCTTGTGAGATTCCTATATCCTTCCCAGGGCTGGAAGCAAAAAAGCAGCAAGGGGTCACAAAAGTATGTGGCATTACCTCCTTTGCATGCAAATGATTACTTGTGTTTGAGATGTTCCAAGCTATCTTACTCTGGTTCTGCCAATACCTCTGCAAAACTACAGGTATTTGGTTACCCACAAATTTTATGCAGCTTCAAAAAAATTTGTAATGTTGTCAGTGATCACAGCTTCTTTGTAAATGGGAAATGAAAATATAATTTAATGTATGGAAGGCTGTAACAAGGTTTCAAAGATTGTTCAACTGCTGTAAAACCCTCTTATTATTTTTTTTCCATGGAATTATAAAGAATGGAGAAAATGATTGTTAAATGTTACAAGAATGAAAAAGTATGCAAGTGATCATATGTTGCACTTGCCATGTTATCAACTGCATTATTCTGTTTATATTAGACTTACAGAGCTCAATTCTATGTTATATTTACAGAAAGCCTTCAAGACAGAATCTGTTTCACCCTTGCCAGAGCAAAAAGAATGTTTTAAAAGTATAATTATTTGATTCCTATATAGATTGTGAAAATAAAATCTTCTTGAATCCAACAGGTGGTTTTCATGAAACTAAAAACCTGGCAGCAAAAAGTACAAAAAACTCCACCTTCAATCTAATGTATTCATTGTATGATTAGCTGGTGTGTGTGAACTGTGAAAATGAAATCAGAAACAAAGATAAAGTAAAAAGAAAATGTACCATTGACAGTGAAAAATACTTAACATAGTGACTTTTTTGCCCTTCTCTATCTTCATTGTGAAGAGTCTAAAGTCTTCCTAGCCACATACAAAAACCAGTCAATTAAAATTATTTTATTTCAGCAAGGTCTTCATTGCAATCTAAACCGTTTCAGACTTAGACTGAAGTTGTAGAGCCTGGACAGTGCTGCAGAACACACTAGAGATCTTTGTATGGCAGCGGGGTGGTGGTTTAGAACATCTAATATGGTTTTTCCATCTATAAATTTCATCAACTTTATGATGTTTTTTTCTTTTTTGAATATCAGAACTTACTCATCCTCCCAACCTGTCACTAGGGATGTGTGCAGACATGTAGCATTCTGGAAGACACTGTGGTTTTCATTAGGCTTTAGTCCAAATTTCAATACCAGGTCTGGTCCTGAAATATTTTAACGTGGTCCCTGGTGCTGTACTTTAACTTTCTAGTTTGGCAAATTGAAAACAAACAAATCAAAACAATAACTAAATAAGAAAACTAAGGAGAAGGAGAGATTCATCCATTACACCAGAAGGGAAGATGCTCGTAAACCACTTTTTTCTTTTTTAAATATAGGACCTAATAACTGAAGTTATTATATGATGGAGATAATATTTTATGTTTATTTCAAGTATGGAATTAACTTTAGCCTGTTCCTTTCAGTGTACCAAAATCTATTGACTCCACTAAGAATAGCAATAATCTCCTTTGGTTTCACTGATGCATTTCCACTTTTGTGCTATAGTTAAGAGATGCTCATTTGAGAACTTAGACTGATATTTCAGCAGCTGACCACAGGGGAGCTCGAAGCTTTACAGAATATTCCCAGCAGTGCTGAACAGTGTTCACAAAAGCTTCATATAGTGTATTCCCACCAGAACTAGGTTAAACAGGCACTTACTAAGAGACTTGCTTAAAATCTTTCTTTTTACTCTTGTAGGTTTTTTGGTCCTACTGCTGTAGGATAAATCCAGGTGGAGTTATCCTGTTCAGCCTCTAAGCAGAAGGGAGCTAGGAATGTGGGACATAGGAGTCTCTACATATTTTGAATGCTGCTCTTTTTGGAGTAAGCTGTGTAACAAATTGCTATCAAGCCCTGCAAGTTAGAAAGGTTGTGAAATTTCATAGTTTTACTGTTGATTTGTTGGGGTTTTTCTTGAATGGGAAGAGATGTCTCTTGTAATTCCTAGTAAGTCAGTTCACCTTGTACTGTGGATCAGACCTTCTCCCCTTCTGTCCCTTCCTTATTTGTGGTTTAGCTCCTTCCTTGCCTGCACCACGTTGTGTTGCCGATATCTGTGGAGTATGACAGGTCTTGAAACTGAGCTGGTTGATGAACAAACCAAGAGAAAAATCAGGGCCTTTCAGCTGGATCCACAGAGCCACCTTGGCATGAGAGAGGCAGTGAGGGACAGCAACATGAAGAGGGGTGAGGGAGAGAAACATCTTCATCTGCAGCAGGATGGGCTAAGGCAAATACTGAATCACAAGCCTTCTTTAAGACATACACAGGACAGGTTTTCATCCAATAAAGGAAATCTTTTGAGTCTCCCTTTCATGTTAATTTCCGTGCCAAATAACTTCTTAAAACTCCATCCTTACAACTCTCTAACTCTTTCATGTCTTCCCCCACTCCTTTGTCCATACTCTTTAACTGTGTACTGGGGTCATAAACTCCTGTACCCTCTCAAGTCCTCTTTGTGTTGCTTTAAAATAAGTCCTTTGTATATTCATTTATAAATGCTTATTTTGGTAACTCTGTGCACAGAAGATTACCCAGTTCCTCACTTCAGTGATAGAAATAAGATTGATTGCACTAAATGTCAACAACGACACCAGGCTAGGGAGGCTGCCCTGGGAGGCTCCTGTGAAATTTCTTTTAACTTTGGTGAGAACAGAGCTTGGGTCTAAAACGGCTGATGCAAATGGCAAGGACCACTATCCCTGGGAAGGGTATAACCACTTGAGGAAAAGCAAGTGAGGACAGCTTTTTGCAATAGTTGTCATAAAGTGAGTAAAATATGCATTTTCCCTTCTTTTCACAATGAATGCCCTGGATTTTGCTCCATGGTAATCCTTAAGAGAACTTTTTTCCGACTCACCAGATATTATTATTCCCATAGGCTTTAGCTGAACCATTTGGGCAAGCCAGAGCTGCAGGATTTACTTTTGGCATGTACAGTGCACATTTAATAACATGACATAATTTTAGAGTACTTCACAGATGTTAGTGAAGCCTCCTGCCACCTTTATGAAGTTAATGGGTGATGACTTGGGAAAGGGTGGGGAACAAGGACCAGAACTGAAGTTTATTACTACAGAAGTGACTTTCCATAGTCCTTCCTAGGAAGCCACATCCCTGCTTTTGCTGTGACCTGAGTTATCCATGTCCTCATTTCCTCTCCTGCATCTGCTTGCTCGTGGCCCTACCCCAGCCCTTGGTGGTAGCTGGGGTGGTATGGGTGATGCAGGTGTCTCCTGCCAGAGTCAAACTGTCTCCAATTTGAGGATAATGAAATACGATAGCTTTGGGTTAACAGGTCACACCATTGACTAAATTAGTAGCTGCAAGTGTTTCACGTGTGTGGAAAAAAAAGTATGCAAGTTAAAGGTGGTTATTGAAACACCTTAAAATATGAAAACATTTTTCATTGCTGAGGTTTACTGTGTTCTGGTTTTCCATTGTTTACACATGCAAATATGTTAATCACATTTATTTTAACTCCTTTTTTCCATCCATCTCACAGAATGATGCAGTGTTGCTGAGTCATAAAAGACTTTTCATGCACTGCTTTTTGGAGAGATCGATTTTGTTTTAATTTCTAACTTGGAAACATTTCTGGGTTTAGACTGACTTCAGCTTTATGAAAATAAATGGTTTGTGGGTAAATTAACCTGTTAGCTTTGCTTTAAAATAATTGGCATCATTCCCACCTGATGAAACTTTCTTGGGGGTTTTATTGACTGCCCAAGAATCATAATCCAGGCTAGTGCTTATATGTGACAGACTCAATAGACTAATTAGCCTTTTTTAGTTATTATTTTAGTGTCATCTTTGTTGATTAGATGGATTCATTTGGTGCTGCTTTCTGTTACCATTACAGTCCTGGCTACAAGTACCATAACTGTACTTGCTTTGAAAGCTTTGGGTAATAGCTCCATGCTTTATCGCTTTGACCTGGGTTTTTTGTGTTTTCCTTTTTATTATGTCTGGGCATTTCTATCTCTTTTGCACACGCTGGTTATTATGACTGTTATCAAGGATGTGGTGACTGTAGCCAATGAATCAGGTTCCTGGCCAAGGCAAATGGTCACAGACAATACATTTATAGCCTCCACACCTCTCCCACTCTTAGTTCCCCAAAGAACAAAAAGACTTAAAGACATCATAAGTGTATTTACTAATTCTTGTTCGAAACAGGAAGAAGCACATAATAAATCAATTTTGAAACTACAACTGGTACAAAAATTAAAAATAAAGCTACAAAACTGTTCCCATAGTAGAGCTTGTGATTCAATCCAAGGAGCTATGTGTGCCTGTGTCCTGTCTGATGAGAAGGGGAGGTGTAAGAATTCTGCATCAACAGGCACTGGATGACTTGCCTCACTCATTAAAGTTAGCCTCTAAGGATAGGCTTAACCTCAGAAGTGTGAATTTTAATGTCCCGTCCAAAGTTATCATCATTAACGGTGATTTGTCCACATGAATATTTGATTCATTTTTGACTCTTGCTAAGTTCACGGCCTTGACAGCTTCCCATTGCGGTGAATGTTGAAGCCTGTTGGCAGATCATGTGGAAAGGTGTTTTCTTCAGCCAGCTCAGAGTTTTGTCAACACTTAACTTTGACTGAATGCCTCCTTGAGTTCGTGTTACAAAAGAGATTAGGAATTTCTCTTTGGCCTCTGTTCCATGATTAATGCATTGTTTAATTTACTGTTCAAATGTGTAGTTTTTTCACTTGTCTTCTATGATGGTGCCTCACAGCATCAAGTCCTGATTCTCCTGCAACTGTGTTACATGAGGCTTTTTTTTGTTTTGTTTTAATTCACATATAGAAACCAAATCTATTACTGTTTGACAGTAGTCAACAGTAGATGCCTGGGGGAGAGTTATAGGAGGGGAAAACATGTAGAGATGCTTCCCTGACAGACTCTACCAGCCTGCAGCTGCTCATGCTCATGGATTGTGTGGGCCCAAGATGGTATCTGTAGACTTATCTCCATAAATGTGAGCTCCAAAATGACACAGGTAATTTTGGACATGGCACAGTTCTATGGCCTAAGAATACAATGAATGAAAAAGTACTTTCCCTTGCCTATCTGAACCTGCTGCTTGCTTCTATCTTTAGATTTTTAGTTCTTGGATTAGAAGACAGTGAACAATCGTTCTTTCCTTGTTTACCTTATTCTTGTCACTAATGGTTTCATTAGCCTGTAGCATTCCGCCCTGAGGTCAAGTCTGGAGGATCTACTTCCCTTGTCATCCCTGATTTGACAGCTGTAAAAGGGCAAGTGCAGGGTCCTGCACTTGGGGAGGAATAAATCCGAGCACCAGTACAGGCTGGGCACTGACCTGCTGGAGAGCAGCTCTGCGGAGAAGGATCTGGGAGTCCTGGTGGACACCAGGCTGTCTCTGAGTCAACAATGTGCCCTTGTGGCTTAGAAGGCCAATGGAATTCTGGGCTGCATTAAGAAAAGTATTGCCAGCAGGTCAAGGGAAGTGATCCTGCCTCTCTACTCAGCCCCCGTGAGGCCACATCTGGAGTATTGTGCCCAGTTCTGGGCTCCTCAGGACAAGAGGGACATGGAGCTCCTGGAGTGGGCCCAGCAGAGGGCAATGAAGATGACTAAGGGACTAGAGCACCTCATGAGGAAAAGCTGAGGGAGTTGGGCCGGTTCAGTGTCAAGAAGACATGACTGAGAGGGGACCTCATTAATGTATACAAGTATCTGAAGGGGATTGGTGATGGAGTCTGGCTCTTCTCAGTGGTAGAAACCAATAAAACAAGAGGCAATGGGCAAAAACTGATGCACAGAAAGTTCCACCTGAATACAAGGAAGAAGTTCTTTACTGTGCATTGGAACAGGTTGCCCAGAGAGGGAGTGGATTATCCATCACTGGAAATATTCAAGAACTGTCTGGACACAATCCTGTGCCATGTGCTCTAGGATGACCATGCTTGAGTAGGGTGGTTCGACCAGATGACCTCCTGTGGCTCCCTTCCAACCTAACTGATTCTGTGATTCTGTGATTCTGTACCTTAGCATTGATCACCATTGTTGCCTTTTACACATATTCTCTAGGTATTCTATAACTTCTTTTAGGGTTCAACTCAATGATCTTTGAGGTCTCTTCCAAACCCGTTGATTTTATGATTCTCAAGTAGGACAGAATCAGAACTGCACAGCAATATCCATTTTGTAGCTGCAGCACTGGGCTGTTCCCCATTTTATTCTTTCCCCCATTCCCCCTATTTTATGTAACATGACCTGCCTTTCTTTACTGATACATTTTCATACAGTTTTTTAATTTCAGAATCTCTTTCCTGAGTAGCTGCGAATTGTTCAGAAGCCTCTAGCATGTGCATAATATACAACTGATAGCTGGTTTTCCTATCTGTCTCCTTGTGGATTTCATCTTGCCATTTTCTTCACCCAGTTATCTTCTGACGTTTGTGCAGTTCTTCCCAGTTGTTGAAATCTCTGTTTCTACAGTTTTAGGAAGTTGTTGAACAGTGTGGCTCCCAGCATCAGACTCTACTGAGTATTTGATGTTCTCCTTTTATTGAGAAACCTGAGTAATTTTACCTGCTCTCTGGAAAGATCTTCCCTCTTGCTCTGTGAAAGTTTAGCTTCTTCTCCATACTTTGGTGAGAGACTTTGTCTAATGTCTCTCAGAGATTAAACAATCAACTGTAGTTTCCCATGGTCTGGCTGGTTTGTTTCATGAACTTGAATATATTCTTGAGGTATCAGAGACTTTTCTTCCCTATTACTTGTGGAATTATTCAGATGATTATAATACTCCTTACACATAACTTTATTACATCTACCACTGAAGCCTTTTGTGTAGTTCTTCAAGAAACAAAATTGACACTTTATGGAATATTTTGTCAATGCACTCTGTATGGCTCCTTTAGGAGAAGTGATGCATTCCCTTCCTCTCTTAGTCAGGGCAATGGGAAGCAGATATATATGCCCAAAGAGGCATATTATTTTGAAAGTATAAGTCTGTACCAAGCAGATTGGTTTATAGTTGAATTTAAACCAGAGAGCTTTTTCTGCTAATTAGATTTTTCAAATGAAAAGTGAAAGGCCCATTGGTGAAATACTGGATGGCTGTCCCAGAAGTATGAGACAAAGTGGTGTAGGAGTGAAATTTGGCTAAGGTCAACAAGGGTAGGAGAGCAGCTATTTTCTTTCTGCATGAAGCTTGTACAACAAAGAGACAGTGACAAACTTTAAGCCATTTATATTGAAAAAAATTGCCTGGTTTGGTTTCATAACATCCCTGCTCCTTTTCCCTGTGAAATTCTTTTTTGCTCTCTGTGCAGTCCTGACACTTGAGTCCAGTAAAATGGCCAGGTTTTGTGTGCCTAGGGGAGTGATATGAGAGCTAAGGGACACCTAAAAGAATTACAGCAGGTTAGTATAAAACTGAGGAATTCCTCAGACAATGTTTTGGCACTGGGGAGGATTATGTCATTTACCCAGGGGGCAGATTTAGCTTTAGCACTTCTCATTGTTTCCACTTGCTACAATCTTCAGAGGAAGGACTACAGTTATGTATCACAAGACTAACTCTCGCTCTTTTCCGAGAAAACGGATCTAAATGTGTAGAACAAACGTACACTTAAGGTCTTTCCCTCCTCAAGTCTGCAGCTAACCCTTGTGAGTTCACGTTTGTGTGCATAATATTCAATGAAAATATGTGAGCTGTCTCCAGACTTTCTGGGCCATTTAGGATGAATAACCATAGCTATTCTTGGATAAAGCCTTGTGTCAAGAGCAGTGCAGACCTTTAAACGCCCATCAGCAGGCGAGGTTGTTTGAGTGCTGTCAATGGTATACTGTCTGGGCAAGGGGGGCTGCCACACTGAGCCCATTGTGGGACACAGGCCTTCCCCCTCTTGCAGGATCTGATCTATTTGAGGACCAGGCTCTTAATGCAGTCCAGTTTGCAGGAGGCAATGAATAACCTCTCATCCTGCTCTTTAAGGCCCCTTCAGAACACACTTTTTTTGAAGTTTCAGTGTGATGTCTGGGGAGGGTTGGAATATCCATAATCAGTTGCCTGAGTTTTATTGTTATCAAGTGTTAGGAGGAGTAGGGCAAGGAATGCTATGAACCTAAATCTGGAGCCTTCATCAGGCTGATCCACACAAGTCTGAGGGGGAAGGTACAAATATGAGCTGTCTCCTCATTGTTCAGATGAACCCCATGCACTGAATATGCTTTGGAGAAAAAAAAGAACAGGCTTCCTATTTTAACTCCATCCCATCACACTCACTAGTTGCTGTATTTCAAACTCATGCAAGAATAGCTAGTGTTGTCTGAAGATATGCAGATAAGTTGCAATCACAAATAACAACAATAATTTATGTGAGTGATGGAGAGACACTGAATCTTTAATTTCTTGCCTGAAAGGCTATAAATCCTTTGAATGAGGGTTTCTTTACACAAAGAAACACAGCACAAAGAAATTACAAGGAAAAAGAAAGGAGTAAAACGCAG
This sequence comes from Acanthisitta chloris, assembly GCF_000695815.1. NCBI lineage: Eukaryota > Metazoa > Chordata > Aves > Passeriformes > Acanthisittidae > Acanthisitta > Acanthisitta chloris. The sequence continues at coordinate 14,067 of NW_008693112.1, read as the reverse complement.
GCCAATTATGCTCTAGCTCTGGAGTGTTGCTGCCAAGGCTATTTATTTTCACAGACAGTGTTAATTTTGTATGCACACACACAGCTTTGCTTGCTGATACCACAGTGAATTTTAATTTTGGAGGAGGTTCTGGTTCTTGTCACCCTTAAATTTACTTCTCCATTTACTGAATATGAGGATGTTTTTGACTGGAGATCTCCAGGTTATTTCTTACATCTGTTTCTTGTGTTTATGCATCACCATCTAAACCAGTTACTTCATGAACAGCCAAATAGGCCAAATGGAGTTAAGTCTTTCCTCTGGGTAAGACATAGGCAAAAGAACTTCTCTGATTTAAGGTGTCAGGTGAAGATGAAGACTCAAAGGCAGGCCACTGAGGTGGTGGTGATACAGCATGATAGTCTGGCATATTCTCACCAGCTTGCTCCGTATCCCTGTTTTTCAGACAAATACAGAAAAACAATAGCTAAATAATGCCATGCATGACTTCTAAGTGAACCATTCTGTAGAGCATGTTCTGAACCTTTCTGCCACTCAGCAGAAAATTTTTTTTGCACTTGTGGTGCCACAATTTGAACAGACCTTAGCAGTTTGCATCTGGCATTGGGTTCTTTAGCTACAGCAGATGTTAATTATGAATTGGCAAGGCATAATGCTGACAATCCAAGATTGGAGGTACAATACCTGAAGCTTTACTGCAGGGACTGCAAGGATTTGCTCAGTATTCAGTCTCTCTTGAAAGGCATTCTTACACATTTGTTCATAATTCTTTTCTCCTTTGTTATAAGGCATTCTTTCTTGTTATGATGATGTCCAGTCTTCTGTGATTTAATGAACTTTGTGAAGTGAGAATGGCAAAAGCAGAGCCATGTATTTATTTAACTTAGTTTCTGTTTGAGATTGATTGCTTAAGTGAAAAATTAAAACACTTAAATTTGGAGGGAGGACAGCAAAACACCTGTTAGAGCTCAACTTTGTAAATAAGGTTAATCTGCATAAATCACTGCATTGATCTTATGTTAATTAAAGCTTTTGTGCCTTCAGTACACTAATTGAGATGTGGAATGTTTCATTCTCCAGCCTCCTTTACAGGGGGATCTGCAGGTGCTGAGCATTTTGAAAAGTAGGCCAGCATGGTGCACCCAGAATCAGAAGCCTCTTTGAAATGCCTGTCTCTATTTACTAAACAAAGCACTTATTTTAGTCATGGTCTCTCAATAAATTTATCCTTGTGCTTTCCTTAAAAACTCAATGTGGCCAATAGAAGATTCTTCTGAGTTGAACCCCTACTGAGGGAAAGTGAGGTAATGAATAGTGTAAGTATCCCCTTAAACCATCATAAAAATGTAATTTTGCCCTTTCTGATAAAAGAATTTACATTCTTCAGCAGAGTCTCCAAAATGTCATTTGAACATGACATGTGTGTGCTTGGGAAGGTATTGCTTCTTTTCACAGGAACCGCACTAATGCGTGGGCTGCCAAACAAAGTTTTTGGTTTTCACAGTCTACCAGTGTGACAGTGTTTCAGTTTGGGAAATCTGATTTCACAACATGGAGTTCACTAGGATTTAGGTAATTCTAAAACTGAAGGGTTATTTGGGACTGCTCTTTGAAATGTAGAAAATGTCATGAATCATATGATAGCAGCCATAGACAGGAGCTGTGAGATGGTTTGGATGGACCCTGAGGAGTGTGCGTTATCATTTACTGTTATTTTTTGCTGAATCTCACTGTTAATCTTCAGATAAATAGCAAATAATTGCTACAATTAGAATTTGGCTGAACATTAGGATTGCCATGGTTTATATGCTTTCAGAAAATTCAATGAAATACTTCATATCCACACATCCTGTATACAATTGATATATTCAAAACCTTCTCTTCAGACAGACGATACCCTTATGGCACTAAATTGTTACAATGGTTTTATGTTGTCTTACAACCATACCACTGGGATAATAGGTGTCCTGTTTTGAAATTGCAGCCAGTCTCTTAATCCTGAACCACAGGTGAGATCCAGTCAGCATCTGGTCAAGGTTTGGTATGATCTGAATTGTTAGGGCATATTCAGTGATTTCTTTGAACATGAAAGATGTTTCTGAGTTTCTGTTCCCTGTCTTGCCTTTGAAGCTTCATGATCAAACACTTCTTCAGATATCAAGCCTCTGTTCTGAAGAACATCGGTTTATAAGTGCGTTGTCAAAGAAGTGTAAATAAAAGCTCACAATGTCAGGTTGTGTTTCAGAAATATTTATCTAACTTTTTCTTGGTGAAAAGCAAATAGATCATTTGTGCTATTTATACAAATGAGGTTAAATATAGTGTGGTTCAGTAAAAACTGAAGACTCTCTATAGTGCAATCTCTGTGAAGCCATATGGAACATTATCTTATCTAGACACCTTATTTAACTTCTAGAAAGACTAAGTTAACTATAAATAAAATTGTGGAAACCCATTAGATCTTACTCTTCTTACTTTCCTCGTAGAAGTCTGTTGTAGTTTTTTTGTTTGTTTGTTTTTTGACCTATTATTTGAGATGGGGAATTTCTTTTGAAAATCCCATCTCCTTTGCTTGCCAAAAGAAAGAAAATCAAGTCCTTTTTCAACAATTTGAAACATACACAACAAATTGACCACAAGGAGCAGAAGTATGTACTTAGCTCACATTAAAGGTATGAGGTGACTTCACAGCCACCCTGAAATCAGTGACATTACTGCAGTGGACACCATGAGAGCCAAGCTGTCTTTCTTTTGTGATTTTATCTACTGATTTCCATGTGAGTAGATGAATTATAACCCACCTGGCAGCAGCAGTGAACTGCTGTAGAAAGAATAGGAAAAATATCACTTCTGAATCTACCCTGTGCATCTGCAAGGTGACAAATGCCATAACTTGTTTGTATCAAGATGTCAACCCCAGAAAGTATGGATGCCCAGCTGAGCTGCAGCCACATGCTGTTCTGGGGAATAAAGTGGAGATATGGTGCTAGGAAAAGAGGGGAGCTACAGTGGCATGTGAAAAACAAGGCACTAGTGACATCATGGTAAATATATACCAAAATAAACAACTGGGGTTTTTCATAAATGACCCTCTACTCAAGTGACAAAGAAACTCTTCATCACCCAACTTTGAAATGGGAGAACCCTGTTTTTACCACACAGAGAGCATATGGATAAGGGGAGAGTTTTTGAGGTTGCTAACCCATGGCTCCCCAACATCGTACATCTAGTTTTCATGGCTTTTGGGTGAGTCAGAGATGGCAAGAACAGTGAAAAGCTCCTTATCAAAGGAGCTAGCTACCTGCTAGTCTGGAAATTGAGAAGATACAATTCAGTCACAGAATGGATGAGAAAGATATGTTTTTTCCCCCCAAATAGGATTCAAGACTAAGTCTGGGTTAAGCACTTATTGAAAATTGTAATCTCTTTCAAGTGGTTTAAACAACTCAGTCATGTTTATTCTGTTAAAAATGATGTGATGCTTACATCCCAGAAGGCCAGCACCTCAGTAAGAATCTTTCCATGGACTTGGAGGGAGCCGTTGTGTGGTGATCAGGAAGAGCAAGAAAGTCTTTTTGCATCCTGTACCTCAAGATTTTCATTTATCACACTTAATCTTCTACATCCACGTGAAATGAATACAGATGAGATGTGCTGCACTCTTCTTTATCTTTGCAGTCTGTTAGAATGTGAACTCTCACCTGGTTCTGGTAGGAATGGCTTAGAGCAGAAGTAGGCAGAGCTACCACCATCGCTTAAGGCACTTCAGTGAACAGCCTCTTCCTACTATTTTCTACAGAGAAACTGTCAGAGGGATAACAAACTTCAGATTTCAGGATGGTCAATCAAACTTCTAAACTTTCTGGGTTTTTTTCTGAGTTTGCACCATTTCTGATATAGTGATGTGTTCAGTCCTCTTGCATTTGCTAAAGTGCTGAGTCCATGTCTGAGGAGCTTCTGAGACAGGGAGTCCTATCCTGAAAACTGTGTGAATTTCTACTTACTCCTGTAAGCAATTGCACTGACATTCAGAAGTGTTTGAGTCTTGTGAGGGAAAATGTAGGGTTTGAAGAAACCACTTGAGTTTTTTTTCAAATTGCTTCTGAGTCTTCATCAGTACTAGATTTGTTTCCAGGAGAGAGAGAGAGAGGCTGGTTGTTCATGAAAAAAATAGCAGCGACTCTCAACACGAGATGGGAGAAATTAATTTATTGAGCACTTCCCAGAATTCAAATTTCAGCACTGCTCCAAAAGGTTACTGAAGTACTTGTTGCTCCTAAGACTGCCATTGTTTCTAGCATGTGGGTGGGTGGAAGTACTAGAATCCAAAAAGCAAAGTGGATGCAGTTTGGATCTTCAGTTTGTATCCTCAGTTTGCTTGAGATGCTCCTCTTTCCTCCCTGCCCTGAAGTCTGTGGCTGTTAGGGTCCTGACTGTGGGTCCTTTTCCCTTGGTACTCATGGCAACACTCCCAAGCTTCAGCAGTTTCTGGCCCTCTTTGGCTTTTGTGTAGCTGGCACAACAGATGGCTAAGGAATATATGTGCTTTGGGGCCTCTCACAGTCCAGCTCCCCCCTTTCGAAATACAAACCCTCATGTAATATCCATAATCCTTCATGTCAAGTGTTTCACATTATAAAGAGATATAATTTTGGTTCGCTAAACAAAATTTCCTAAGGGCAGACCTGCTAATGATTAGCTGATGTAACAATGCCCAATAAAAGCAACTTGTAGTGGTGAAGTAGATGTTACCGCACCCAATAACCAATGGAGTAATTTCATTGTTTGCTGATTTGTAGAATTCAATTGTGAAAAGTTTTAAGAAGGCTAATGATGTAAGTCTTGAATTCACCTCATGAATACATCAATAAGTCACCCAGATTTTACTAGCAATAACCCAACATCCACTGTATTTCATTTGAATATTTTAAAGAGCTTTACAAGCAAGTCTCAGAATACCATAATTTTTCTATGCTGTCTCCTTAATATACTGTTAATTTCTTCTCAGATCATTCAAACTAACAGACAATGTTAGTATCTTAAGACGTAACAAAAGTTGAGTGGAACCATTGTTTCCTTCCTTCCTTGCACCAGCCCTAACATTTCTATGAGTGTACATAAATTATTCTACAGCAAGATACTGAAATGGCTGTACAACTTAGCAAGTAGAACATAATCCAAACAGAGAAACACACTGGGACATGAGGTGTGGTATCAGCATTAGGTGTGGTAACACTTGGAGGTGTCAGTCTGAAAAGAGTTACACTGAAAGGCAGGTGTTACCAATGTGGTCTGCTGGGTAGAGTATGACTGCAATGGCCAGAGAGCCCTTGCCTTGGTTCCAGTTTTGCATCTGTGGCTTTCTCTTTGTCTTTTTTATGGCTATTGTTATTTTTAGATGTTTGCAAAGAAGAGCACGCTTTTACAAAGGTCTACCTGAAAAACATAATAATAATATGATGTTGCTCTAATGGGATTTCTGTAAACATCTGGACAACAATCAGTAGTTTTACAATAGTGGTTTTTGCCAGAGCTCTGTTGGCCTTCAAATTTTAGGATCAATTTGTAGCCAGTTTTACCTGAAATAGGAGAATTACTCAACTTTTTAGCAACCTTTACCCTAAAAAAGAATATCTTGGTGCAGCTGCTTTTTCCTAACCATTGCAGGCAGCGCTGTCATAATAAATATAAATGTCACAAACTCGTTTCTCTCTTAAGTTTGGACAGTATGTAACTTACCTCATCTTTAAAGGATAACATTGGCACTCTTGCTCCCACTATCACTGTCTCTTTGGAGACCAATATTCAAATGCAAAGAGTCAGTTCTTTCTGCCATACAACTTTTTAATGAAAGATCTAAGTTCCAAGGGTGAAACGCATACCAAATTTTATTGAACCTGGAAAGAAAGGTTTTTCATTGAGAATGCCCAGAATCAGTTTCACTTGGGCAAAATAATTACCTGCAGTTGTAACAGGTGAAAAGTGTTAGCCAAGGAAGCACATATGCCAGTCTATTAATTTGCTGAGAGACTAGGTAGAGTACTTTGAACTGGATTTCTCTGCCTAGTGGAGAAAAAATCTGAGTATGTCCCCTGACTGATTCTCAAAACCGTATAATTAATGACTCCAGGGAGAGTGAGAAAGTTACAAAATTTTTGAAAGGGTATTCTGAGTTCTGAAATGACATATTTTAACATCAAGTAATCAGCAGATGAGATTCCCCAGCCCATTTAAATATTCAATACTTTATGCATGATGATATCAATCATTCTTACAAAGCACAAGCTTCTTAAAAATCTCCAATGTTTCTCCTTATCACCAATTTTTACAGTAAGTATGCAGCACAATTTACTACCTAGGTCTGTGCATGGAATTTCTATTGACACAATTGAGAACTGTGTGTGCTCCTAGTCACGGGTATAGTTTGGCCTTTGGGCACTTCTCCTTCAAATGAGCCCAGGGGGAGCAGTACCACCTTGGTCTGCCAAAGGAGTTCTAATTTCCACGATTTTGTGCAATTGAGTACTCTTATTTGCAGCCTTCCAAAAGCAGTAAAGCTCTAGTCAAAATGTAATTTCTAGACTAAAACAAAAGAAGCTGAGGGAAACCTTTGAAGAACTGCCCAGTAGATTTTGTTTAAAGTTATTTGTTTCTTTGCAAGGCCATAGGTTTGATTAATCCCGAGTTTCTCCAGGATAACAATTCCAGAATAGTTATTTTGTTATAAAGCCATGCATGTGTTATTCTATACAATTCTGATTTCAACTTTGTTCACTTTGGGTAACTGCTATTAAGGGTAACTTATTCTGGAGTAACTAGTTCACTAAATGCTCAACTGTAGAAAAGTCCCAGAGACCTTTTTTATCTCAGACCACAGTGAAGGTGAATAACTCTTGTCAGTTGGAACATACTAGTTTCATAAGGTAACTTTGATGAGGACATGCTTCTGAATGTATGCCTTTGAGCATACTTTACATCCCTGGCTTTGCTCTGGATTTCTCACCTGCAGTTACCTCCTGATGAAGTTACTAC
>NW_008693112.1:922-6536 GCF_000695815.1 Acanthisitta chloris | reverse complement strand
GCCTTCTTGGCCACCTGAGCACACTGCTGGCTCATGTTCAGCTTTCTATCTATCCAAACTCCCAGGTCCCTTTCTGTCTGGCTGCTCTCCAGCCATTCTGTCCCCAGCCTGTAGTCAGTAACATAGCAGAAGTAGTCTAATAAACACTATGGCATAATTTCTATGCATCTTTTCCTCATGTATGTCTACTCTAGAGTCACTACAAAGTAAACATATTTACTTTGTCCAGTCTACTTGTAAAAGACTTCTTTATAGAAGTGCTATTTTCTTTCCTGGTTTACACTGACTTGTATTCTCTCCAACCACCAACTCTTTAATGTAGCAGCTCTTGTTGCCTCTGTCTTTTCATGTGTCAATATTCCTTCTTAAGCTCTTTAGTGCAATCTTCTCAGAGTGCATGTTAATGTCATCAAATACATCCCAGCTCAATTTCACCCTTTACTTAGGTCAGTCTGCTGTTCATCCATACTTTCAAAGGCTTATGCTCTTGGAGCCTGTACATATGCACCTGTTGGTCACTTACACATCAGTGTTACATACCATGCAGTACTGGGAAAAAAACCATCAGAGTAGGTGAGTATTATCTGATGTTGTATACCTGCCTGTCCTAAAAGATGCAAGCCTTGTATTTGTAATGAATTACTGAGAATAATGTTGATATAATTCTTTTTTTAGTATGGTGAGAGACAGAGTAAGACATAGTAATAAGTAAGACAGAAACACATAGTCTTTTGTGTTTCCTATTGAATACAGAATCAGAAGAATGTCAAACATATGCAGGAATAAATGACAACAGGGCATAGCAATTCCAGTGCCTAAGCAATGGTAACCAGTGCCATTTTAGACAACCTGCCTGCCCTTCACCTCCCTTTTCTGAGGCTGCAGATATGCTGTCGAGTCCTATGCCACATTTGCCAGCCTCCAGGAGGTATCTTGGAACAACAGGGCATCAAAGGCTACTTTGTATGTATTGCATTAAGTGCCTGTGCTTTGGCACTTGAATTGTTCTTTATAAGCCCTGCGTCCCTGTTAAATGCCTTGGCCTGAGCATGTTTTTTCTTTTAAAGATGAAAATTCACCTATCATTACAACTAGCTCAGAATTTAATTTTTCATTACAGAAGGTATTTTAACGGAAGCAAATTCTGCTGAGTGCTTCTCAATGACATAATTAAAGACATAATATGAACATGAAAATTACATGACTGCAAGACAAATTGAAAACTTTCTCTCCTCCCATTCCTTTGAAAGAAGATGTGGAGTGAAACACGAAAATTCTCAACAATCCCTGTTTTGTAAGATTGCAAACATCTTAAGTGATTTATTATCACACCAGGTATTTTCTTTACCACACTTGGCTTTGAAACACTCTTTTAAATATAAACATACCCTCTATTACTTGCATGGCATAATACTCTAAGCACCAGGGTGCTGCAATGGTGGGTGGGCTCTTTTCTTTTTCTTCCTAAACACAGGAATTCTCTAATGTTGTAAGTACCAGCACATATGAATGATCCATGTGGGATGGTCCCATTCTCCCACTCCTCTGCTGCCTCTCTTTCAGTTAATTCAGTAAAGCCTCATGAGTGTTGGAAGGTGGAAGATGAAGTCATGCAAATCAACACACCTTAAATCACTGGGCAACAAAGAAACCCTGTTGATCTCCTCAGACTTTTCCGCCCAGGAATGAAAACCCACATGAGGTGTACCGAATGCTTCTGCTTATAATAGAAGTGCCGATTCCTCTTTTTGGGCCAAATGCTGCTCTAAGATGCATATGTGAGGCTCAGCTGAAGAAAATAGAAGCCAAATGGAGCATCCACTAGCAGAATTTGACCCAGGGAGATTCCTAGTCCTGTTAATTGACTGCAGTGGTGACACTGAGGTTGTTAATTACATTAAAAAGTGACGTCCCCCATCACAGTAATTTTGCTGTGAATATCTCCCTTGTGGCACAGGAGGAGGCCTATCCTATTCCCATCTCAAGCAACCTAAGTTGACATTTCTGATGTGCAACAATTTTTCACCAAAAAAAAATGTTTTAATGTCTCTGACAGTGATTATGTACTCTCAATAAAGTGAGACAAGCAATGCATTTTCTTGCTGAAACCTATTAGAAGCTGGGAGAGATGTGAAGAGCCAGATTCTCAGCTGCACTGAGACATTTTGTGCTGTTAGAACAATGGGACCATAAGGAGATGGATCTTCCCACACTGCAATTTATTCCATTGTTGGGAAATCTGTAGCCACAGTGGCTTCTGCAGCTGGTGGCAGGCAGAATGCTGAAGACAGGAGATGACAGGACTAGTATTGCTGTTTGCTGCCCTTGCAAGCTTTCAGTAAACAGCTGGTTTAGCTTAGAGCAGCCTTGAGCCTTTTTTTTTTTAACTGCTCATGATCTGGTTTAGATAAAATTAGAACTGGGAAGCAGCAGCCAGCTCCATTGTCATCCTTCTACCTTATAGCTCCAACTGGCAGCTGTAGGGTACTGCTAAAAGTGCTGAGGGACTCACCGCTTTCTACCTTATAGCTCCAACTGGCAGCTATAAGGTAGCTAAAAGTGCTGAGGGACTCACCGCCTATCCCCATCAGAGATGCAGTAGGCTGTGCTGTGCCTGCTGCTGTCTCAGCAGGCAGCTTCCTATAAAGAGGCACTCTCTCCTCTCTGATGTAAAAATGAACTCTGCTCCTAAAAAATCCTGATTGCCCATGTTCCTTCAGAATCTCGGGGGCTAAGAAACCCTCTGGGTGCTCATCTGCAATGGTTGCTGTGTGGGGAAGTGGAGTGGGTGTCTCCAAACCCACCAGATCATGTGCACAGCCCACGCTGCCCACGAGCAGTGGAAGCAGAGGCTTTATGCTTCACCTGTGGACCGGGAGGTCTGTGCTCACTTCTCCTCAATGATGGGGCAAGCATTCTCCCTCTTCTTTATCCAGCCCTTTCATTGCATTAAACTGGTTGGAGTTTTGTGACTGCTGCCCCTATGAGTTTTTGAAATTGTCTGGTTTCAAAAGTTATTAGGAGAGAGATAAAGGTGTACGTGCACTTACTGCCCTGTGTGCAGTACATATGCATTATTTCTTTAGGAAATTAGATCTAATGTAAAAACAAGAAATGTAGTTAATTTTGGTCATGTTCTAAATGCTGGATTTACATTAGTGTGACACCAGTAATGCCACTTGTTCATAGAGATATGACAACCCCAAAGGTTTATTGCTATTTTGCACTTTTGTAACCAATTCCACCAAGGCAAGATGAGTCTAAATTACTATCAGTAGAAAATAGTAGCATTTTAAAATCACTTTGTGGGGTATGTATCACTTCAGAAGGGTCTGAGTAACCATGAATCAAGCCTTGAACCTCTTACTACGTGGTAGGAGTCCATCTGAATCTTCTCATCCTCTCAGTGAAGAACAATAGCTTTCACTCAAAGAGATACTATTAAATGGCAAAATGGATTTAAAGGGGAAAAAAGAAGGGAAAAGGAATAATAATGAAAAAACCCTTCAATCACTTGACTTACAGATGCAACTAATTGATCTGAGGGTTGGCAGGGGAGTGCCATGGCAGCCAATTTGATGTAGTAATTAATGCAATCATCCGTCTTTGTTATTACTTTAATAAGGTAAACACCCTGTTAAAATAAACTGAAACAGTTGTCTCTGGCCCAGAGCTTGCACTTGTGGTGAGTAGTGTAATAACACCACAATGTAAAACTTGGACAGGAAAGAATGAATTACATTAATCCCTGAAGGTTCTTACTGCAGACTTTTGAAGTTTTAACTTCAGAGTGGAAAAGGAGATCTGAAACTTGGAGGCTATTCACCTCGTGGCTTCTGAGAGAAAGCAGTGTGTGTCTGCTCAAGCACCCTGAATCCAGCTAATACAGGCTGGAGATAAGCTCAGTTTCTGCAAACACTCACACGTGCTTATCTGCACTACCACAAATAGTCCCATGGTACTAAAAGTTAAGCACAGGCATAAAAATCAGCACTTGCACAGGTAGCTTTTGTGCTGTAATGGAGTATCAGTATGAAGGAGGGTTTCAGGTTTGGTTTTAATCTAGCAACTGTTTTTTAGAAGTAGTTTCCAGCAAAACTCACTTTCACTAGCATGATTCAAAGGGCTTCTTTATTTGTTTGGGTTGTCTGCTTCAGATACTCATTCTAAACAACAGCATTAAGAAGGAAGAATCTGTGCTGTGCTGCTAAGGATTCCTTCAATAAAAGGGAGTTGCTGGAACACAGCAAAAATGGAGAATTTCCTGATGAATAATAACAGCATTTTTCTCTCCTATTTACTTTACAATGATTTAACCGTAAGATGTGTGCGACTCAGAATTTGATTCAGATATTTGAGGGTTTTCTTAGTTCCTAAACCCCCTGTTTTAGTGATTTTATCTAAAATGCATAAGCACTCCTTTGGACTGAAATCTTTGCACATGGTCTGAAAATTTTCAAATACTTTTATACAAAACCTATCTGGCTTCTTTGAGAAGTCCCATGTGACTAAAAGATTAGGATTTCTTCTCAGTTGCTGTTCTCCTCATTGATGCCTCAAGCCTTAATCACGTAAATGATAATTTACCAGACTCCCATAAGATATAGGTCCAAAGATTAATTATATCACTGGAAATGCATGAGTAACTTTTGTGATGAATAATGTAGTTTCCTAGATGGTGTGTGCAGGGTATCTTGTACTAGGGTAGATTTATGGCATGAATGGGTAACAATGGGTTATGGCCTCCTTATTCACAGCAGCCAGCAAAATGTGTTCAGGGTGTTGTGGGCAAAACAGGCTCAATTTTTGGAATTTTTACTTTATTACTTGTTTCCAATTAACATAAATCTCTGATTGTGTGCTCAATGCAGTGTGCCCAGTGTGCCCAGGTGGCCAAGAAGGCCAATTGCATTCTGGTTTGTGTCAGAAATACTGTGGCCAGCAGGACCAGGGCAGTGATCATCCCCCTGTACTTGGCATTGGTGAGGCTGCACCTCAAATCCTGTGTTTGGTTTTGGGGCCCTCACTTCCAGAAGGACATTCTGGTGCTGGAGTGTGCCCAGAGAAAGGCAATGGAGTTGGTGAAGGAGTGGCTGAGGCAGATGGTGTTGTTTAGGCTGGAGAAAAGGAGGCTCAGGAGGGACCTTATTACTCTCTACAACTATGTGAAAGGAGGTTGTAGCAAGGTGAGGATTGGTCTCTTCTTCCAAGTAGTAAGTGACAGTTGCACCAGGGGAGGTTTAGATTGGACATTAGGAAAGGGTGGTCAGGCATTGGAGCAGGCTGCCCACAGAAGTGGTGCAATCACCACTTACATACCTGGAGGTATTTTAAGGATGAGGAGATGTGGCACTTTGCAACATGGTTTAGCGGTCACATAGAAGGTTAATGGTTGGACTTGAAGTTCTTGGAGGTCTTTTCCAGCCTTAATGATTCCATGATTGATGTCCTCCTTCTGCACTGGTCATCCTCTGCTAGCAAACCCCTGCCATTTGTGCCCAATGCACAGGGTCCCTCTGCAGGCTGTGCTGTCCCCTCTATACAGACCTCAGTGCTGCTCGTTTAAGTTCCTTCAGGATTAGCAATTCAGCCGGAAAAGCTTCAAAAAGCTGGC
>NW_008693112.1:0-895 GCF_000695815.1 Acanthisitta chloris | reverse complement strand
AAAGCTGGACTACCCGTGCTGTGCAGGAGAGAGCAATGCATTATTCACAGCACATAGCTGTGTGTGCTCTTTAATAAGCTCCGGAGCTTTATTCCAACTGAGAATTTTCTTGTCAAATTTTCAATTTGTCATTTTTACGATGGTTGAAGCTGATAACAGAAATGGTCTGCACAGTCCACACAGAAAGCAACTGATATATATGTATTTCATAGAATCATAGAAGGGTTTGGGTTGGAACAGGCCTTGAAGATCACTGAGTTTTATAAAAAGAGTAAGGGTGCTACTCATAATGCCAACTCTTAATTCCCTTGCTTTCATTCTTTGGCTGAAAGTCTTCATTCACATTCCTACAGTTGCAGCCTCATATTTGGTTTCCTGATGAAAGCTATCAGCTCAGAAAGAGGAAAGTGAAGAGATGTCCAGTGCAATCCCTTTCCTTTCTCTTTTGGGGAGCATTTCAGGAAGAGTGAGAAGCCAGCCCTGTGAACTCACGGAGTGTTTCAGTGCCCTGCCTCAAACGAAAGACCAGGCATGACAAACACCCATGACATGGCTCAGAGTAGCATTTCACTGTTGATGCTACCCTGGTGTCCTGCGTTGCTGCCACCAAAGTGATGACACTGTTCCCTGTTGTGGCAAAAAAAACCCTGTTGCACTGTGTCTTCCTTTTATGAAAGTCAGTGACCATGCAGCACGGCGCTGGCCCACATGGGCAGGAAACAACGCCATACCACTCCGAAGTGGTAACCTCGGTGGGATTTGACGAGTTAATTTTCAGCCGGATCAGTTCACAGGGACAGTTTGCCCTGTACCCACTGGTGTTAGGGCAGGACGGGAGAGCAGCAGCACCGGTGCTGGCAGCGACCCGCGCCGGGAGCTGGCACGGCTCGGCACT
>NW_008693111.1:0-19017 GCF_000695815.1 Acanthisitta chloris | reverse complement strand
ATATATATATATCTATCTTCTAGCTCTGTGGGTAAGAGTAAGCCTTTGGTGAATTAAGGCTGTTGTGAAGAGCCTTTGGCAAGTGAGCTAGTAAGATTTGTTTCCCTTTCGTTGGGATGGTAAAATGTCCCTGAGAAAAATAAAACAGAGTTGATTGGAGCTGAGACCAACTGATTATTCTCCATCTCTTGTTACACTGTAAGTTTGGTAGTTGAAAACATGCCTTGTTCCTTGTCTATAGAAGCACATTAAACAGAAGTATTAGCATTCTAGTATTCAATTATTCATACTGGAAAGTGCAGCACTTTCAGGAGGTGAGAGTGTGTGGTTGAAAACAGCTCCTCCATCCTTCAGGAATTCTATGTCTGGAATTCCTTACTTCGATATGCTCACTGGAGTATTCAGGAAAATAGCACAGGCCACAAGCTAGTCTAGCTAATCCTGAAATTATCAGATAAAATGATCTTACTGTATCTCTCTCAAACTTTGATGCAAATTAAAATATGGGGGTTACAGATTTTCTTGTTCTGGTGTTAGAAGATATTTTAACCTGGTTACATCAGAAGTCACCCTGTGTGATCTCTCTTTAAACATTTTCAGTCTGTCTTTAACAAAATGGGGTCTTCCACTCAAAGTTTGTCTAAGAGTTGGTTTCTGAGAAGTGATGTCTGCTCTGAATTCCATTTGCTCAACCATGCACAGAAACGATTTCTCTTAAACTTGAAGAGACACCTTTTGTATCCACTATACCAAACCTAAATATGATTCAGCAGATAATAGAGTAATGATGCTGACTTTGGCTACAAGTCAGTTGTACATAGTTTCATTCTGTAAAGAAGGTGGATGTCATTTACTTTTGCTGTTACACAGCAGTGATAAAAAGTAGCATTTTAAAGCCTTTCCCTTTTACAGTTGCATTTTAATTTGTGTAAAGATCAGCATTTTACAGGCCTGGTCTGAAAATCCTTCAGAATAAATCTAGAATTAAATGTGTTTTCTGTCATATAGGTGATGCTCGTCTTAGACCTGAAGCTAAACAAAGACTGTTACATTATGTGAAAGAAGAACCACAGGATGCAAATGGATACTTCCATTTGGGTATGCTGGCAATGGATGACAAAAAAGATACAGAAGCAGAGGCATGGATGAAAAAAGCCGTAAGCTTACAGCCAGACTTCCGGAGTGCTTTGTTCAATTTAGCACTGCTTTATTCTCAGACAGCGAAAGAACTGATGGCTTTGCCTGTCCTGGAAGACCTACTGAGATACCACCCTGATCACATCAAGGGTCTGATTTTGAAAGGAGATATCCTTATGAACCAAAAGAAGGATATTGCTGGAGCAAAAAAGTGTTTTGAAAAAATTTTAGAACTGGATCCCAGCAACGTACAAGGAAAACATAATCTTTGTGTGGTTTACTTCGAAGAACGAGACTTAATAAAGGCAGAAAAATGTTTGGTTGAAACACGAGCACTGGCACCTCATGAAGAATATATTCAGCGTCATCTAAGCATAGTTAGAAGTAAAATTGCTTCCCTCGGTGCTGTGGAGCAGTCATCCGTTCCAGCAGATGGGGCTGCGGCTGCAGAAGAAAAAAAAACTTCGTTTCAGAATTTGAAAGAAGTAAAAAATGAGAAGGCAGCCACCCAAACAACAGTTGATCACCATAAAGAGCACTCAAAAAATAAGAAACAAACAGAGAAAAACACTGTGGAAAACGAGACTCCCAAAAAATCTACAAAAGAAATCAACGACATTGAGAAAAAGAGAGTTGCTGCTTTGAAAAGACTAGAAGAGATTGAGCGTATATTAAATGGTGAATAGTCTTTATCATGTCACAAAAGAATATAAGAAGAATACTATTTTTAATAATCGTTTCATTTGTGAGCCAACTGGAAAGTGTTCTCAGTGCATTGAAAATAGAAATAATGTTGACTGCATATCACTTAGCAAGCAGCAAAAGGCATTACAGTGCTGTGTGTGAGAAAACTGCAGCTTTGAAATATAATGGGGGAATGGGTGGGAATCAAAGGATAAAGGGTTGTGAATAATCTTAAATGCAGGATTCTAATAATGAGAAAACAGCACTCATTAAAATCATTGGTAGTCAGGGATATTAAGTAATGCTACTTTCAAAGAATCAGTGTAGGAACTGAGTGGAGTATTAATAGGATAAGCCAGACACTGCTTCTTTCCCCCATATCTGCTTGTATTAACATTATCTACATTTCAGTTTACACATCATCAGCTGAAATTTTCTAGACCTCTGCTATACATGAAAACCAGTTTTTCTTTGCATTATTTGTTTCCAGAACTTAACAAAAAGTCATCAAAATGTCACTGGTTGTAGTATAGAAAGACACAACAACACACTAACATTTTCAGTTGCATTCGAACTGTGGAATGATAGAATAACTTTTTAGATGTTCTTTACTTGCAATGCTAATGGTTTGTACTCTTATACCTGATAAGAATTCTTATGGTGCTCTAAAGATCTTTAGACTATGCTTTTTCTTTTAGAGGAAGTGTGTGGGGGTTTTTTTCAGCTGTCAGTCATCTAACTGTTTTTTAAAATTATATTAAAAAGGGTGGTTTTCTCACTTTTTTCCCAGTTCATTGAATGCTGATAAATGCGCTTCGGTACAGTAACCAGTATGCTATGCAGTAGTTCTTGTTGACTTTGTATCAATGGCTGTGCATTGACTTCTTGGTGTAGTAAATTCTTCCTTGTTTATTACAATCTGGTTTTACTCTTTCTGACATTGGAACAGTATTTCTATTCTCATGACTTTTTACAACACTAATAAAGCAATGATTGCTGAAGGAAGTGTGATAATAATTAAGCCACTGAATTTAGCAATACTTAAGGCCGTGTAGGCAGTATCCTTTCAAATACTAAATTCTGTTGTTTTAGTACTTTGTCTTGACTGTGTGGTTTTTATTAAATATTTGTTTTGACTACTAAAATATTCCCATTTACACTTTTCCACTAATGCATCGTTTTAATTTCTTACATGAAGTGTGAATCCTTGCAATTTCAGTGTTGCTTTTATCCTTGTACAGTGCATATATTTTTGTTCAAATATCCTACCATTCACCTCAATCCAATGTTTTCCTTAATTCTGAAAAAGGAAAGAAATGTAAGAGCTGGGTTCAGTAATAATTTCTGTAACCATTAAATCTGACTCTTACTCTTTGTTTTGTCTTATTTCATGATGTGGAAGCATTCCTTAGTAACTACTGATTAAATTTAATCCTTTCCGTACTTGCTCAACTTTCTGCCTCAGGCAGTAATCCTACTGTAAGATGTAATAATTATCTCTGCGGGAAGGATCTTAAATGGTTGAAGGCCTTCCTTGCATGGACCTTTTCTTTGTTATGTATCATTTGTAATGTTAGCATAACAATTGCTTACCTGGTAATAACTGAGGGGGTTTTAAAAAATGTCATTTAAAAGTGGCTGACAGGAACAGGTACGTGGTGTGAAGTTCTTCATACAAAAAATGTAAGTGCTTACAGGAATCTATTGACCACACCTTGAAAATCACTGTTTTGTCTTGTCTGTGAATAACTGAGATAATTGTAGCTAAAATAGCTGGTATGTTGACCTTTATAGAAACTTTAACTTGTGTATTAAGTCTTCCTCCAAACTTGAGCTTTACAAAAGAATTAGTCATTGTTCTAGGCGATATGAAGGAACATTGATTTGAAAATGGCAGGAAGATAAGTAGTATTAAAAAGTACTTTCTGATAGAGGAGGTCAGGATTCTCCTCTCTTTTGTGTTAAAATTTCCTACAATCCCATTGCCACACCATTTTTATGTGGTCTGTAAATTGAAGAGGGGAGGAAAGGCAAATTCTCGATTACATCCAAGCCTCTGTCATGCTGCTTCCATCTTGACCATCCAAGTAGCTCTTTAGGGACTAGCAAGAACTTGGTGACATTAAGAGATGTCATCAGGTTTAACTAAAATCATCAGACAGTGTTAAATGAAGAGTGCTGGGTGTCTTTCAGTCTGTTATCACTTATTATTTCCCCTTTGTGTCTGTTAAAGAAATTTTAGTAAAGTATTTTGACTAACATCACTGTGCTGAGTTGTATTTAGACTGTTATGTTGTGTCAGCCATTTTAACATTAAACTCTCATATGAAAAATGGTTCAGTAAATTGAAGTGGCATAACTTCTGAAAAAATAATCAAAATAGCATTTGCTCATAGAAAAACTATCAAAGAGAGTAATTTCAGGTTTGTCTGCTTGCAGGTAGAACAGAATAATCGACAAGTATTTTTCCCCTTCCAATTCATTCTATCTCTTCTTCTCTCCCTGCTATCCGAATGCGCAAGAACACCATAAATGTCATTCATCCTTTCTCGGAACTCCCGATTTCACTTATATGCAAGAATGAGGAATTTCCAAGAGTTGGACAGGCACACTGAAATAATTTGTAGCCCTCTCATCATACAGTGCAATTGCTGTCATTGCTGAAGAAACCTGAAGAGATGTCTTTGCATACATACACAAAATTATTCAAACTAATACATACAGTTGCAGTAAGGATTGTAAGTGTTGCACGCATTTGTGCCTGTAGTTTCAGTACAGACTCATGCATTTGTCAGATTAGTTTCTGGCTCTTTTGCAGGTGCGCATATGCGTAAAGAGAGGTCAACACATGTAAACATGGATTAATTGGATGTGCATGCATCTAATTGGGATACCTGGATGCTTATAAGTAGTGCAGTTTCAGAAGGACAACATGTGCAAATGTAGGTTAACCTTTGAGTATAAAATTTTTTAGTCTGTTTTGCACATGGAACATCCTGGGACTTAGTTTTCTAAATCTTGCAGATATTCTTTATTTTCAAAGTATTACTCTTTTCATTACGCCCAGTTAAAAGCATGATCGGTCATTTTTTGTTTACTATGTTTTATTCATCTCGGGGAAGTATTTTAAATTTGTGCATTTGTGGTATTATGAAGATTAGGAAACATTGCCCTACAAACGGCCATGTACAAAATGTTGGAGATTGGAGTCTCAAAGGATTAAGTGGCACAGAAACTCATTTCAATGTGCGGTGCAGTTTGCGCCTTGATTAGGCAATACTGGAAAAGGTAAACATCAAGCTAGGAGTAACCATACAGGAAGATTGCTGTGGATTGAAGGTTTCATATAATGAAAAGAAAACGTGCAACATGTGCTACCAGAGCCTTTAACTGAAGGAAACAGGAAGCTTTATGTTCAGCTGTGGAGACTTGCTGAACTGCACCTTATTTTGGAACCTAACAGCAGCTTCAGTGTATTTGAAAGGAAAATTACATTCTGAAATCTTAGGTAAGTAGGTGTTGGCTTCAAGCCGTGAAATAATACCTACTTAGCTGTAAAACCCATAGGGACTTCTCATCCAGCTTTTCATTCCCCACTGACTTTCTGGTGTGAAACAGATGGGTTCAGCGGATTCCACTCTGAAGTGGACGCAGATTCCTTCAGTTCCCGTGGGATGCGAAAGGTGCATGTCCTTTGTTTTCCAGGAGATATAACAGTATCATTACTGAGTTGCCTCTAAATGGATTATAATTGTTGAGAATAGTATGGTTTATTACCTAACATTCATTCAGCACAGCTGGCTGAACCATAGGCCTGCAGGACAGGAAACCTTGCGTTTAATGGGACTCAAGAGCAAAGCACTGACCTGCAAGAAGCATCCATTCTCTGAAGAGTAAGCACTCTCCCATAGCAAAAGCTGATGAAACGTTTTGTCACTGTGCATGTAGGTTGTCCTGGGCAACATCTCAGCAGCTTTCCCTTCCTCACAGCTGTTGGTCAATCCAAGACTAAGGGGCACTGAGAGCAGCTCTTCAGCCACAGGTATTCAGACATCTTTTGCGTCGTTGTCAGATGAGGTCTTTGCAAGACCTAGCTGTGCCTTGTAGCTGTAAAGCTGCTCACAATACCTACTTCCAGGGCATGAAGCTTTGGGCTGAACAGGCAGGCATCTGTTCCTTCCTGAAATTTCTTTTGAAAAGACTCAATGAGGATCAAAACAATTCTGGGAAGTCAGCACCCTGCTCCAGGCTCTTGCAAATTTTGCATCGCACAGAAGCTTCAGGAAAGGTCCCAGTTTGGGTGAGTACATGGCTGGGCTTTTCCTTGCAAGTTCTATAATCCTAGCACAATGTCTGGAAATGCAGCAGACCCTTCTGCTCCTGTAAAGTCCTGCTTCGGCTGCTGCCATGTAACCAAAACTATGCTTTGACTCTCAGCCTAGGAATCCTGCTTTGCTTAGACAGAAAACTCGAGAATGGAAAGGCTGGAAGACACATTCCACCCATACTTCACCTCACTTCCTCTCCATACAAAAATGTAATACTCTGGGTAGTGTTTCAGCTGAGCAAGAAGAACCTGTCCCCCAAACCTCCAGCATAGCTTACGAAAAGGTAAGATATTCCTGCTTGGGATCAAAGTATAACTCAGTATGATACATACATTACTGTGCTAATTTTGGCTTTTTAAATAATCCTATCTATATCACATTTTTATAGCATTGAGTGAGTGGTACTGCAGTAATATTCTTAGAAAATCTTAAAAAAATGCTTTCTACAGTCTAGTGCCTGCCTACAAATTAGTGATCCTGCATGTGGGATACATGTGTCTCACAAACAGGCAGAAGAAATCACATACATCAACTAACAAAGAGCTGCAATGCCAAAACCAAAAAAACAGAAAAAGAAAACAAAAACCAACCCTCAAAAATACCCCAACACCCAATTCACAGAATCTTCCACATAATTATGCTTGCTTGGGAGCAGCATAATAAGCAATATAACTTTCCTGGGCTAGGAAACTATTACAGAAAAATAGTCATACTTTAAAAGATTGCTGGAAAGTGAATTGGACTTTATGGCTACCATTTACTCTGAATTGAGGAATTCTGTTTAAAATAAAATATTAATATAACATTATTACTGCAGCAAACTACTGTTAGCTGCTACATCTTTATAGAAGAGATGCTGTCAAAAAAAGTGAGTATGAAGTCCCTGTTCAGCTTGTGTCTTCACCAGTGCTTACAGAACTGTACATGTCTTTTGCTAAATATCCATCCAGAGGCACTAACTTTCTTTGCAGTGAGTTTAGGGGTTCCATGCTTGTTTGGGTGAGCTCAATGGTTTACAGCTGTGGACAGAAACAGAGAAAGAAATCAAACACTTGGATTGGTGGGGCTTTGCATGCCAGACTATGGCATTGGGGGAAAATATATTTGTACGTGGCAGAATTTTAGTTACTGGTAGATCAATGTAGCAGGCAAATTGGTACATTTGATATAGTTTTGGAGGGTGATAGAACTTAGAAGCTTTATATGAGGCTAGGAATTCTCTGTGTCTTTTCTATACTGTAACTGTTGTGAATGTGAAGCCTTGAAGGGTTCCAGGTAGAGTAGAAGTGAACATTGGAATAAAACATGTTGCTCAGATGTGCTACACCTATTTAGCATATATGCTTGTTCCTTACATGTAATTACCAGGGTATTGTCTTTTAAAATAGGCCATAGCAAGGTATTTTTAATTATATGTGTATTCATCTACGCACAATGAGAGTAGGTGGAGGAGGAAAATCCAACAATTACAGGATGTCTTACCAAAAGTAGAAGTCATAAATCTTGATTTTTAAAATACCATCTTGAACATGCACTCACCTTTATTTCGTTTGTAATTGTTAACCCAGTCCTACACTTCTGTTGTACGTGACTATTCGAACACGATCTGTGTCACCAACTCCCCAGTACTGAGAGCTTGAATGAGATTGTGACAGCTTGCAGAATGGGGGAACTGGTTGTTATTGCTCCTTAGCCTCAAGCTGAATAATCAAGGCTTGCTTGTTTGTTTGGGTGCACTTCTCGTTTCATCTACCAGAATGTCAGACATTGAGGATGATTATCTCAGTTTGCAAGGTAGAGTAATTTCTCTGTTGGTTAAAAAAGTTTAAAAAGAGCTTTTGAACACCCTTTCTACCCTTTTGAGCAAGTTTTAAACAGAACTGCAAGCCTGGGTTTTCTTCAACTCTGTACATAAATATTTATCAATTTTCCAGTATAAATAGCTACAAATAAATAAATAAAGACAATGGGAGGGTATGTGAAAGCTTAAAATTCATGAAATTCAAATACCGTGCAAAAACATAAAAGAGGCTGAATTCTTTAGTACTTCTTTAGACATATTTTTTTGAGTGGGTCTGTGTGCAGTTACAGTATGAACTGTAATGCTGAGTATCATTTGGACAAATCATACTGTATTTCTGCTCCTTAGGTGAATATAGTAAAGGTTTTAGTATAAATATTTAGGTTTAAATTTACCTTTCCAGGGATAATGCTTGAGATGTTTTAACATCTATTGCAAAAGAGCTGATTTCTTGGAATATTCAAAAATAAGAAGCATAATAAGGTTTTGGGAGTTTTTTCCTTCTGTTCGATATACATGAAAAATTATGTATTTGAAAAAAAAAATGTGCATTGCACAAGGATACAAGTACCACTGAAATTACAAAGATTTGATAATTAGAATGATGCATAAGGATTTTTCCAAGATTTTCCAATTATCTGCACTGGTTTATCTTGTGATAAAAAGGAACCTTCTTTTCATTGACTTCCTTTATCTTGTGATTGTTTTACTGACTGTAGGACCTTTTCCCCTAAATCACACCTTTTTTTAAAATTCTGAGTACAAAATTGACAGATGATCTTTCAGCTTACAAACGGAAAACATACTGTCACTGTAGAAAAAGAAAAGAACACATAAAACAGAAAGCTATTTCATTTCTGGGTGTCCTAAGAGCCTTCTGGCTGTTGAGGAAATAAGGCAAATGTTAACTCATCAGTTATCAACCATCTCAACTTCAGTCTGAAAACCATGTCATATGGTTGATTTTTCTACTATACTGTTCCTTCTTCAGCTCTGGATGAACTTACAAAAAGGAATTGAAGGTGAGAGCAAAGTTTAGTAGCACAGTCTCTGTATTATTTTAATGCCTTTAGGTTCTGTTTCCTTTGTTCTCTAGTCATTCTGCTTTTTTCTGTAGCAGTGACACTTTCTCAGACTGCCAGTGTTCCAGGGCAGAAGGTGGAAAAGAGGAAATAACTGAAGGATTTAATGTCTTCATATATAACTAATGAACATCTTCAGTGTTCTGCTCTTTGCTTTTGATTATATACATATGTATAAGGTATATATATATATATATAAATTGCATATGTAAATCTTTGCTAAAGAACTGGAATTATTTCAACATGGCATAGGAAAAGTGCTCATTTTGCTTTATTATTCAAAACTAGTATTATTGTATTTGGAACAGCAATGCAGAAAAATACCTACAGGCAGTGGTGACCAAGTTACTGCCTATTATGGAGCAGTTGCATAAGTTACACAAATGATCAGCTAAGAGGAGAGACTTACATAAATGAATCAATATAGTTGTATAATATGTAGAGCATAGCACCATGTGACTGAATTTTGGTGTTGTATATTGTGGTTGGATTTCTGTATTGCTTGTGATCTGGCAGGGTTTTGAGAAGGTAGGAGCTTCTGCTTTCTATGGGCAGCAACAGTTCAGATTGTTTACCTGCTGTCCATTATCACTTCGTGGATGAAGGCTGTTATCTTTGTACTTGACCTCTTGCTAAATATCTCTTAAAAGGAGAAGCAGAGGGTTCAGTCAACAGGATAAACTGGAACAAGATTTCCAGGAGATCATGACTACTATATCAAAACCAGTTGATCTACAGATAAGGATGAAATTAGCTAGCATTGATCTATATTCCTGTCCTGAATTCAGCTATTTACAGAATGTCATTCTCATAGTCCTAGTAGCAACTTTGGTACAATTTAGGCCAGTAACTATAAATCTTAAACGGTAATCCAGTCCATGTTCTCTGTGTGACAGAATAAATTGCAGTGCTGTGAATAACACCATTGGAAGATGTGGCCTCTGACCTGAGCAGCTTATCCTCACACAAGTATGTGATGATCTAAACTAGGATATAAATAAAAGTGGCATTTTCATTATATATTTGGGACTTGCAATAAAGCATCTAGGGTCTCACAAAACTTAATTCTACTAAAGTACGACAATATTCATGATATGGCCTATTAACATTCCTTCAGGCCTGTGGTTTTCTTCGTAAGAATTTATTGCTTTTCTGCAATCACGTAATTACAGGAAATATAATAATTTACTTGTAAGTGTTGCTGTCAAATTCCATGCTCCCGATTTTTAAATTTTTAGTCAGGATGATTATGCATAAATCCTGAAGCACCTGTACACAGAATTGCGCCAAATAGTTTAAGTGATGTGAAGACCATGTTTGGAATATTGCAGGTACAACACAATTGGAAAGGGTTAAGAGGAAAAAAAAAATCCAAGATTTTTGGACACAAAGCTATGACCGGTGTGTCCAGATGTGTTGATTACTGGGTGGCTGAGTATTCACTAGATTAACATCACTTCCAAGTTGCTTTTCACTTTTCCTAGGCTTTCACTTTCAGATACTGAAAGTGGGATACAAAGACTAGTTTCATTTGGTGTGGCTGCTCTCAGAAGGAATTCTACTGTATCCCTAAGGTGGTAGGGGGATGTAGCATATGATGTGTGCAAAGAAGCTGAAGCAGCTGATTTTGTTCTGCCTGAAGAGACAAGACGATAAGGGCTTCTTGCTGCCATCTTCAACTCTTTCTAGGTATTTGTACAGAAACAAATAATGTGAAGGGTAATGGGCACAAACTGCAGCAGGGGAAATTCTAATTAAATGTAAGAAAATAATTGGTCTCAGCATTCCCATTTGCAGACAATCAGGCATGTCAACCCTTAGGCGTCTTGCCTGCTTCAGGCTCTTCAGCAATCACATCCAGGTGAGAACAGGACTGTACTGGCAAACCACTTCACCAGAGCCAGAGTGAAACATTTTGCCATGGCAGAAAACACTGGGACTGGCTCTGGGTATATGTTAGAATTCAGAAAGTACACAGAAAGATTACAGCAACTAAATTGATGCAAAGGCATTGCAATGGTCATGCATTACTTATGCAAGGATTTTCCAGTGAAGAATCATGCAATTTACAGTTAAGGTGAACAGGAAGTGACATTTCTTATTTGCCTTAATATCACACTGGATGACTTGATGAAAATTTTGCTGGTAAAAATCATATCTTCACAGAACACATAATTAAATTTTGTCATTCATTGCACGATGTTGTGGTTGCTGAGGTATAAGAGATCCCAAGAACCAAACAGCTGCCTTCATGAAAGTGAAATGTACGAAATACTATGCAACTTTTGATTTAGGAAGATTCTTGTGTGAAACTCCTAAAACTCAATAGGATATACCAAAAGAAAAAAGTGCCATGTACTTGCATGATTCCTAAACTTCTTCCTGATCTCTTCTCCTAAGTATTTGGCAGTCGACACAATCAGAGACTCCATAGCAAGCAAAATGGACTTTTGGTCTGACTCATGCCATAAGAAATATAAACTTCAAAATCATGGGAGAAAAAAAGTTGACAAGTTTTGCTTGGAGTAACAGAATAAACACCTATTGTAGCCTCAGTTTTGGCTATACAAATAGAGATGTATTTTTGTCTGTGATGTTTTTTGATATAGAAATATTTGGGGATCTTCAACTTTGCAGATACAGACTAGAGGACAAATGTAAAGTATATGGTAAGGCCTGGATATTTGTGTGCTTGCTGGCCAGCCAATTTTTACTTAGAGAAGCTGTGAACCTGCAAAAGGTGACGTTAATTAAAATGAGTTTTGATAAACAGTGGACTATTTGAGAGATGCTGGCTGTAAAGAAAACCCAACAAACTAAACCCAGTTTTTGCATGGAAAAAGACCAAAAACAAACAAAACAAAACAAGAACAAATTGATTTATTTTAAATGGAATGGAATTAAATGGTTGATATCCAAGTCTAATTTTGCAAAAGGCAGATTTTATACAGAGATAAACTAAGACAGTTCAAAGGATTAAATATAGATAAAGGCAGAAGTAGAATAACATAAGGTTCTCAATCTATGTAGATTGAGATGCTATTTTATAGTTGATTTAACAGGTGAAGAAAGCACTTGATACCCTCTTTCTGAACTTCAGTTCAGGAGAAACATTATTAGATCTTCTTTAATAATGTCAGTAGTGGCCTTGGGGAAACTACAGGAAAAATACTGGCTGTATTTTTTGACAATATAAATATGTAAGCATTGTCATTAAAGGGTAAGGTATTGTATAAAAATCACTTGTTACATCTGGATTAGTGGAAATGGGATGAAATTCAGTGCACCCTGGTACTGGTATCACACTTCGGTTGAAAGCTAGAATTTTGTAAAGAAATAAGATGGAAATGCACTTGGCTGTTCTACATAAAAGCAGGATTATAAATTGGTGAATTTATTTAGCCAGAAAATGAGATGACTGTGCTGAAAAGGTAACTCCAGTAGAAATAGAGACACTGGTGATACTCATCTGGAATACTTGCTTAGTTTTGATTATCCATGTCCAAAATCAATAAATTCAAACTAAAACTCAAAATCTCTGTTGGGTGAGTAAGTAAAGCAGGAGGATTGTCTTCTGCAAAGAACCAGAGCTTGTTATCTGAGGCTAAACAAGTCAAAAGGGCATGTCTTTGCCAAGATATTTAGTAGGAGGATAAAAACTGGAAGAAATATTACCATTTAGGCTAAAAGCCAATGTTTGTACAAGAACAAAAAGGGAGAAAACAATTATAAATAAACTCGGGCTGGAAATGAGGCAAAAGGCCCAGTCTACTGGAACAATATATTTTGGGACTATCTTTAAAGGAGAATGGTGGGGGGAGGAAAAGAAAGTTATTTTAAGCTAAGGCTATGAACAGTTCTGAAAGTGAATGCATTAAATGCTACCTGTAATGAGGAACTAAATTTTGTGATCCAGGAAGTTCATTCTAATTTTGTGCTTCCTTAAAGCACTCTGAGCTAAGAAATGATAGGAATTTACATCCCATCTTCTGTTTATTTTAGATCATATGTTTAAATTGGAGGTGTTCTTTTGAGAGTAACAATGCCTATACTGATGCATTTGGCTTATAAAATCTTTCTGCACAAAACCATACAAAATTTGATCACACTAAAGTTGCCTGTTTTCAGTAGCTATAATTTTACTGAAGTCTTTATGCAGCAGTGAAAAGTAGTGTCAACTTGAGTGTTTGCTTTCTTCATGAACTGTTCTGCCATTTTATCCCTTTATTAAGAAGTTCCCTAGTGGGAATATAAGGTGGCATTCTTATAAGGTTATATAAGGGACAAATCACTTCATATACAAGTTCTGCATAGCTGTGTGTGCCAAGTTCATGGGGGAGTACATAAAACTAACTGAAAATATGCAGTAGAATTCAGTTTTAATGAAGATGCAAATTGCATTTTGATATGTATTAGAGATAGTAATGAAAGCCTTACAAAACATTGCAATGAATCAGTATTGTGGGCGTATGAGATTAGAGAAGAATATGCAGATCTCTCCCTTTTTTTTTTTCTTACTTCTGTGCCCTCTACCTTGCAGGCCAGTTTGCTGCACACATTTCTATAATAAAATATATTTATTCTACAGAATAAGAGCAGTCAAAATGAGAAACTGGTTATAAATTAAAAGGAAACATAAGATTAATTATTTGCACTGGGTTATAATCTTAGTTTTTAATATGATACATAGTTCTGACTTTATATGTATATGAAGAAGAAATCATTGGCACAGAATTGTTTCCTAGAAGCATTTTAACCAGTTAAGGTAAGAAAGAACTACAGTACACAAGTAGAATCTACTGTATTCTGTTTTTCAGGAAATACAGGGGAAAATGGTTGATGAAGTCATTTGTTAAATTTCAGTTTAAACAACATCTTTTACATGTTAAAAAAATGAGAAAGAAGAAGAGCAGAGAAAGCAAGTCTGAGTTCACAAAACAGATATGGCAATTGTCTAAATGTCTAATTTTAGATATTCTTCCTGAGCAGCAGAGATTTAATCCAAAACCCAGGAGCGTGTCCTAATCCTCTTCCCTCTGTGCCTTCTCAGTGAAGGAACACCTTTTTTCCAGAGATTACTTCCCTCTGGGCACAGGTAGACACCCTGTGCCTCTACCTGCTGTGCTGGAGCTCAATGCTCATGTGTCTGTTTGTGAATCAAAGGATACGAGGCAATTGGTCATCCATCCCTATTCAACAAACTCTTAAAAGCAAATAGAGCTCCATCTCAATTTTACCTTAAAACCAATTTACTAGACTGTTAATTTAACAATCAAAAGAGATTTGTTTTCCATTTTCTATGATATTGTAGCTTTTCCCACTTGTTTTCCCCCCTTAAGGATCATGAGATTTATTCTTTCCTTGCCCGCAGTCTTTCCAGAAAGTCTTAGCTGCCTTCAAAACTTACTTGCTAGAAGAGGTTTCACCTGTTTCTGAATGATGCTGTAAGTTTGTGCTAGACGTGCGAGGTTCTTTAATGTCTGACTGCCGTGTGAGGGATGAAAGGAAGATCCAGCTTTGCACAAAACATAAATCAAGAAAAAGATGTTTAACTTTATTATGGTTTAGGGTTTTTTTAGTTGATTTGTTTGTATGTTTGGGTTTGCCAGGGGCAGAGGGGAGTCTAGCAATCTGTTGTTGCATGTTTGCTTTGTATACAGAAGTTTCGGGTTTAAAAACCCAAACCCTCTTGATTTGAGACTGCACTCAGTCCTCAGGGAGGCTACATTTTAAGGCGAGCTTCTCATACTCTCTGCCTGGGAATATTCTGTTGAGAGCAATAGTGATTTAGTTCAGATCTTCATTAGGATACAAGTTGTTAGGAGTCAGGGGAATTGCCTTGATACTAGGCCTATTCACATTACATCTGAGAACTTCCATCGTCTTTCATACTGCTTTATCTCATCTTTATTGAAAATGACAGTTTTGTTATTATTTAATTCTCTCCTGTAGTCACAGAGAAGAGCTTTCTTGTGTGGAACTTTCCTTTTTTTTTTTTTCTTTTGGCTGGAATGATATATTTTGTGAATAACGAAATACATAATTTTTAAACAGTCTTAAAAGATGACCATAGAGATTTTGTTTTTTAAATATCTCTGAGTTCTGACCTACAACAGCTAAGTGCTTAATTATTCTGTTTTAAACTCAGACTCCAGATATGTCTCATACAAGAAAAGAATCTTGATAAGATTTATCCCAAGTGTGGGATAGATTGGGCTAGATGTGGAAAAATGTTTCCTCTTCCTCTTTTCACTGGTATTCCAGAGTAGGGTTTTTTGGTTTTTTTTTTTTTTGCTTCTTTGTTCTGTGATATGAATCTGGTGAAGAAAGCTGGGGTTTAAGTTTTCTTTTAGGAAAAAATGTCTGTTCAAACAAATGCTTGTAAGTTCTCTCTTAATGCAGAAGACATATACACTCAATTCAGGAAAAAATATTATCACACATGAAAAAGATCTTACATTCTTCTCTAATTGTAGAAAAATGTATGGATCAAGAGACAGATTGGATATCGGCAGCCACAGTAATGGAAAATACTTTATTAATATTAGCAGCAGTGTAACTTAAAGGTAATACAAAGATAATGATAGGGTAAATAAGTTTCAGGCAAAAGCAATTCTCATAAATCTGTTGAGTCATTTTCACTTCCAAAATATTGGAGTATAAGTCAAAAGGAATATGATGAAAACCTATAGAGGGTAAGGAGGAGGGAAAATTATATGTATACCTATATATTATATACATATATATTATATATGTATATGCAATATTTATATGCACATACATGTATTTTTACATATCAGCATGCAATATTGTCTACTAGGGATTATATATATGTTGTAGTTGTTTTACCACAGTGTTATGCATACATTTTATCGAGTTTCTTAAGAGAGTCTGTGCCTTTGCATGGTTTTTTTCATAGCACTATTAGGTAATCTTTTTCTTCCCTTTCTGGATCCTTTTCTTTTAAGGCAAAAAGCACATTGAATCTGATCCTGTGAGGTTTTGAAATTTTCAGGAAGATTTGTACTGCCTGCATGGATGTCTAAAGTAGGAGATTAAGCGTGACAGAAGATATGAATTTTTTGCAGTGTTCTAGCTGCACCCTTGATTGTGTCCATGTTTTCATTCCACCGTAAATGGAAGGAATCTAAGGCTGTGCTGAAAGTGGCAGTTTCCAATCAAATAATGCATCACAGGTTCATAGCCTGCATTTTTCTCACAACAAGAGAATGAGAGCTGTCTGACAGTATTGGTTAGAGTATTTCTCAGCCTGCCACGTTACTCAAATCAGTAAGTAAATAAACTACAAGAAATATCATCCTAATATTTCAGTAGATAAGTATTGTGTAAGAGAGAACTTTGATAAAGTGGAATTTTGCGTATTCCCTATTTAAATAGTATTTCCAAAGAAGATTTCTTGAATCATGATCACAGCTGTTGTCACAGATACTTTTTTTTTACTGTGTAAACAAACTGAAAACATTCAAAATGGAAATTTTGCTTCTACTTACACTTTGGTTGCTCTTTTATTCTTCTTGAATAATTACAGCTGGAAATGATACTATCCAAATAGAAGAACTCCTTTAACAATAAAATTTTTTACATATATTTTCAGGTAATTTGTGTAAGTATATCACACAAAGAGATAAGTGAAATCAGATGGGGAAGGAAATTGTGTGGAATCTAGAACAAGAGGACTTGAGAGGAGGTCCTGGGGTTAAATCCTGGGGTTAACACTGAGGTTAAATCTCCTCTTTCATAACATGCATATAAACTGTTCTGTTGTTAAATCACAGTGTTTGTTTGGATTTTTTAATCTCTAGTGAGTTATATACATGAAAAAACACATTATCTGCAGAGAAGTTTGTGGATTTATAACGATCTGACTACGCAGATACTTGTGAGTTAGCTCCGGCAATGAGTTAATTTAACTTTGAAACAAAATGTTGTTCAGCCATTAAATTTGTCATGAGATTCTAAGAGCATTCAAATGCTTTTGGAAGATAAATATATATATGTATTATAAATACAAATGCTATGTGGAAGATTAGGTGGTGGAGGGAATCTAATGATGAGACTGATTGCAAATTCTGTTGACCTAAGCTTCAGCATCTGTGCTCTTTGGTGACAGCAATATATAAAGAGGAAAATATTTGTAAAATGGTTAATAATATTATACTTAGTTTTCTGTGTATGTGAAGGTTTATCTCAGAAATGAAGCCTAACAGACTGAAAATCTGAGGAATACTTTCCAAGGAAATCTGAAAGACGACTCCTGAAAATGTGTTGGTTCATAAATTGTTACAATTAGCCTGTTAATAATTGATGCTGCTAATAGTACATATTTCAGGCCAGTGTACAAAATGTTACACTCTTCAGAGTATCTTTATAATCCCTATGCTTATTTGACCTTACTGGAGCTTCAGCTTTTATTTTGCATTTCTAGAGGTCAGCAATTCTGATTTTGTAACAGCCCATTTTTCTAGAAGGTCTGTAAGATCTCAGGTTGTTAGAATAAATACTAGGCTTCTTTTGAATGATCAGAAGCTAACACTGAAGATGTGACCTTTGGTTTTCTTTCTTTTTGCACTTTTACATGACTAAAATAAAAGTTCTTAGCTCTTAAGGTCAAATATATTAAGAAATTAGTATGAAAAACTGCCCTCCATGAAAACTTTCGGTGGAATCTTTCCAAAGCTTATCCTTGGAATGCTGGCTAGTGAACTGCTTTGTCTCTATTGGTGTCAGTAACCATTGGTCTTTTCTTTCTTGGTGATAGTAATATATGTTGTATCTCGAAGAACAGAAACTATGCCTGTATTCTAAAGGCTGGTTGTAAATTACTCTGTTTGCAACCCAAGGCACTGACACTGTTAGTGGACCATTGTTGTTATACGAGAAGTGATAGATGACAGTGGTAGTGGTAGATGTAGGAAGGGCAAGGAAAACCTTTATTCCTTCTTGGACATGGGAGGGAACAGAGTGACCCAAGATGACAAAAAGGCTGAGGTACTTAACACCTTTTTTGCCTCAGTTTTTAACACTAGGACAGGTTGTCCTGAAGACAACTGGACTCTAGAGCTGATAGTCAGAGATAGGAAGCCAAATAGGCCCCTGAAATCTGAGAGAAAATGGTTAGAGATTGGCTTAGCCACTTGGATCCTCACAAGTCTATGGGACCAAATGGGATCCATCCCAGAGTGCTGAGGGAGCTGGTGGAAGAGTTCGCCAAGTCTCTCCATCATTTACCATTAGTCCTGGCTCACTGGGGAGGTCCCAGATGCTTGGAAGTTGGCGAATATCACGCCAATCCACAAAAAGGGTTGCAAGGAGGACCCAGGAAACTACAGACCTGTCAGCCTGACCTCAGTGTCTGGCAAAGTCATGGAGCAGATCATCCTAAGTGCCATCACACAGCACCTACAGGATGGGCAAGGGATCAGACCCCAGCCAGCATGGGTTTAGGAAGAGCAGGTCCTATCTGAGCAACCTGATCACCTTTTATGATCAGGTGACCCAAATGGTGGACGAGGAGAAGGCTTACCAGAATCACAGCCTTACCTACAATCAGGCTTAACTCCCTGCGGCTGATCAGTGAATTAATGCAAAGTGTTTGGGTTCCATCTAGTGGTTACAAACTCACCAGCAGAGAGGGCTGCTCTTACCCCATGCCCCTCTCCCAGGACCCAAGACATAAAACGGATTTTACTACGTCATCATCACATGTTTGATCCCTTAATTTCTGACCAGCCTTTTACCCCTTGCCTTTCTGAGTCCTTGACTCCCAGGTCTTCTGCCTACCAGCTACTTATTAGTTTTGTTCCTACTCTTGGAGCTCCTGGGCCCAGAAACATCACAAGCTCTGCAGAGGAACCTGGATAGGCTGGAGAGATGGGCTGATTCCAACAGGATGAGGTTTAACAAGGCCAAGCGCTGGTCCTGCATTTTGGCCATAACCATCCCATGCAGCACCCCAGGCTGGGGA
>NW_008693110.1:15650-22017 GCF_000695815.1 Acanthisitta chloris | reverse complement strand
TGTAAGGTCCATTCCAATCCCTTAGCAATCTATGAATCTATGAAAGGAATGGGAAGCATTTTGTGCAAGCTACATGCAAAAAAAGTGCATATTATTGTAAAGGTGTTTGTCTTAATTTTTTTAAGCTTGGACAGTATGATGTCTGCCAGGCTAAATTGTTTCCTTCAGAAGTCATTGGCAGTAGCAATCACATTGCAGTGGTTCTAGGGGCTGGACTGAACAGTGAGATAAATCACAGCTACATTTTTGGCTTCTGCATTATCATATTGCTCTAATTCAGCTTAATGAGTCAATTATCCACTTACAGAAATTAATTACGAAACAGGCCCTAAAAGTGTCCAGGATGGCTTCTGTCTAGCCAGCAGCATGTTGTGGGATGTCATGAGTGATGCTGAGCCTCTCTCCATCTCTGTGCCTGTAGGAGACTTCTTTCCTTGGGGTGTATACAGGTGCTGAGAATGGAGAACTTCAGTCTTGGACTGCAGTACAAAACCTCCTGTCAGTCTCTTGTGCTGAATGTTCAGCTTCACCTGGGGTAGAAGTGTTGTTGGCATCATCACATGTTTGGGAAAAAAATCTGGGAGGGTCTTGGAGCTAATTGAGCTGCAGCACTAAGGGCTCCCCATGATTCTAGCACACCTGGGTGCTCACAGAGAGGACTTGCTGCAGGGATTTTATCTGTAAAACATGAAGTGTCTGTAGCAGTGGTGCAGCTCACGTCAAGGGAATGGGATCCAGTAGATCAGGAACATGAAGTGTCTGTAGCAGTGGTGCAACTCACGTCAAGGGAATGGGATGCAGTAGATCAGAGTTAAATTAAAACTCATTTCATGTATTTATAAAGGAGCAGTGGTATCTGTTTTCATGCTTAGGTGAACTTGACACATATGAATGTATGAACTACAGTCTCTGGTGGTTGTTATTATTTTAATAGTAAGTGAAAAGCCCAGAGAGTATAAATTGCTTCTGTTTCTTCATGGCAAAACCAGATTACATACTACAACCTGAAAGGAAATACTATACTAGGCTGCATAAAACTGATTCATGAATTGCCTGTTAATCTTTCAACATCAACACTGACTGAAGTTGGGGTTGGTTTTTAGTGGGCTTTGTTTTTGCTGATTTAGGAGTTGTTCCTTATTACCAGTAAAAGAAGTTAAGCACTGAATTGATTATTTGAATATTTAAAGGGTGCATCACCATGAATGCTGTGATCTTTAGAGGCACTGACAGCTTTCCCTCTGGCTGTTAGCATGTCTGCTTTATACAACACAAATGTCAACATCACTACTCCTCTAATTAGAGCAGTAGGTCAAACAGCGTCTTTGTCTGTAGAGGAACCTGAGCCATTAGCCATGTTAAGAAGAAACCTCTTTGTTAAGCTTGATTTATGTTTCTGAGGTTTGTTTTATCCTGTGGCAACCTACAAATGCTGGTTTTCAGAGTGGGGCATTTTTTGCTTGCTGCAGAAAGGGAAATGCATAGAAGAGGTTGTCTCTCCACAAACCTTCCCCAGCAATCCCAGCTCGCCGCAGGCCTGGCCTGCGTGAGAAGGTGCATTGGTTTAATTTTGTTCCAGCACAAGAAATCTATGTTCCCAGAGACAGTTTAAATTATAATGTAAGTTGTAGAAGCTTATAAAGGTAGAGAAATGTAATGCTGTCCCTTAAAACTGTTTCCTGTGAACTGATGCAAAGCAAAATTGTCATGATCATCCCCTTTTGGGTTCCCTACTGGGGGCACTGGTTTGGTTTTGCCTTTTCTGATTTGTTTTGAAGGAGAATTTTGCATCATTTCCATAATGATAAATCTTCAATTTAAGACCAAGAAACCAGCGTTGCCCATCTTGAATATCCAAAAGATGTGATTGGTGTTTACAGTTCATGTCATTTGTTTTTCTGACAATGTCTTTGATTGCTTCTCTTTCGCTGCACTACACATCTTGCAAAACTGAAATTGCCTTGCAGAAATAGATTGAAAATCATTTTAAACTAGACATTGGGTTTAACATTTATATCTTTTAAAATAAATTTATTTTTATGCAACATTTTTTATTTCTGTGATCTTGGTTTCTGGTGGATAAGTAGTTCATGAGTCTCTAGTGGAAATTCTCAGATTTCGGAACTGCAGGATTTTTTCCTTAGAGTAATTAATAGTCAAATGAGCTAACACAGGCATGAGCTACTGGATATGCTTTAACTGAGCTAGTTGTTTCTCTGGAAGGAGAGTGGCAGCAGTAGGCAGGAGATCACAACTATTTTTCTTCCTTGAAGGAAAGCACATTGAAGAGCAGTGCCTAGGAAAGATGGACAGTTTGGGGCTGATTTCTCTGATTTACATTCTCATTAACATTTGGCAAAACCACTTGTACTTCCTTTCTCCTACTCATTTCCCCTTCCCTACAGTGACCTGTGCCACCACACGGATCAGGGTGGGTGTGAGTAACTCTTTACAAACTAAATGCTCATCGGGCTGTACCTCCAGCAAACCTGGAGCCCATGGAGAGCACAAAGGATAGTATTCCATCAACCCTCCTCTGCATCATCCTGGGGCAGACAGTGTGCCCAAAGCCTTGTGGCACTGGTGGGCATCTCTTGCTCATCTGGGGGTGCCTTCTCCAAGAAATTGCCTGCAGTTGGTCCCTGCTGGGGTCTGCCTGCTGCCTTCCCACTGCTGCCTGCCAAAAGCACTGCTCAAGTGCTTTGCCTCTCCCAGGCTTTTCTGGGGAGGGAAACCACGTCCTGAACATCCCTGGAAGGTGCTGAAACATCCTTTTAACTAGCAAGGGGAAAGCTCATCAGGTTGAATTGGTAGGTGGAAACCTGAAATGGCTGAAAGTGCTTGTAGTGTTGCAGTGAAAAAAATCTCTTCTCCCCTTCTGCTGTGCCCCCCAGCACAGCACTGACACATTACCTCAGGGGAGGTGAAGCTCTGGAGGTTTTCCATGTGTTGGAGGATCTGTGCTTTACCACAATGGCTCTTTGGGTTGGGTTCAGGGGAGGTGAAGCTCTGGAGGTTTTTCATGTGTTGGAGGATCTGTGCTTTACTACCGTGGCTCTTTGGGTTGGGGTTTTTTCAGTTTGGATTTTTACATTTGTTCAGTGACTGTCATTCTGCAGAAAATTAAAGCTGTTCATTACCCCAGACAGAAGCTGTATTTGTAGATTTATGTTGCCCTTCTCTGAAGAGACAGTGCTGCTTCTGCCAAATTAGCTGCAGCAGATCTGTGACCTGGAGGCTGCTCTTCAGTAGGCTGGAATTAAACCATCCAACACACATCCAACATAAACACTTCTCCTATAAAGAAGCTCAGATAGAGGATACCAGGTGCCAAGTCGCCCCTGGATTTTAGAGTGGTGCCTGGTGTATATTTAGAAATCCCAGTGTCACTTCAGATAGAGGATACCAGGTGCCAAGTCTCCCCTGGATTTTAGAGTGGTGCCTGATGTATATTTAGAAATCCCAGTGTCACCACTAAAAACCATATGAAACTGAAATAACAGTTGGGCTTAATTAGTTTTCGTTACTGCAGAACAGACCTATCAATTCATTACCTTCAGTTAGGTTTTCCACTTCTTGTTGAATATAAATTGAAGGACTAAGGCATACCATTTCCTCTTTTCCTTTTCAGAATAAGAATGTCCTTAAATGTGCACCATAACATTGCAAATGAAAAAGATTAAATAAACTTGACTAATTTTTTGTGTCTAAAATGAATCTAACATGGAGATCATGCATAAATATACCAGTTTCTTAGTTTGCATAATAGTTGGGCTTATATTGACTCAGTACAAGTATGTCCTGTGGGCTATCCTGGCTCTTGGTCAAGTGATGCTCCCTGCACCTCTGAACAGAGGAGACATAGAGAGGATCATGAATGGCTACCAAGTTGGCCAGTACCTCCAGGAATGAGCTGGGGAGTTTGGTTCTTTGCTGGTAACCCTGCTCAGCAGGAGACATTCCTCTCTCCTTGCCCTGCAGTGCTGGCTCTCACAGCTCCACACAGTGTCTCTGAAGGCACACTTCATTGCACACTGCCTTGTGCTTTATGATAATGAGCTGAGTGCTCGTTAAAGCTTCACAGTTATAAACAGAGCCATAATTATGCTTGAGGAACACCGTAATATTAGTTTGGCACCTGGAAACTAACCTTATCTCAAGCTGGGTTGTGTCAAAATAGAAGTGATGGCACTTATTTGTAACAACTGAAGTGGATGACAGAATTGCAAATGTTTGTAAAGTATACAGATAGAAAAGTGAAGGAAAATGGAAGTCTACAGATGCTCTCTCATTCCCTCCTCTGCTTTCTGGCTCTTTGGTGTCATGGCCATATAGAGGGACTGTGCCCTCATCCTTTGGTTTCAGAAAGCTTCCATCCTGGCAGAGCAGGCTCACTTCCCAGAGACATCCAATTCTTTCCATCATACTCCCTTCTCCTTCTGTAGGTTTCTGCAACCAACTAAATCAAGAGGTCGCTGTTAATTCCTCCTGATAAAACCACAGGCTGCTTCCCCTCTTTGGAGTTGCAAGTGTTGCTGTGGCAAAGAAGGTACCACACCATTTCCAGCCTGTCTGTGCAGAGATCTGCCCATAGTTTCTGCTGCTCCATCCACTGCTCTCCATTGTGCATAGGGTCTGTGGTGGGAGAGAAGCTCAGATGCATTTAAAGCATGAGTCTCATGTTTGGCTTGTGATTGAGATCACCCTGTGGTGATGCTAAGTTTGGAAAGCCTAACTCCCAAAATCTGGCTTGAAGGGATACTGGTGGAATAGAATAGAATGGAATAGCGCCAGTAAGGTGGTATTTGCAATAAGCTCCTGGTTTTTTTTGAAATTTATGCTCATCTGGAGGTTTTTTGGTTGACCCAGCACCAGCTAGCAAAGCAAGTGTGGTGCTGGTGTGGCAAGGAGCAGTGGGCACAGAGCCAGTTTGCTCTGTGTGGATGTGCATGCTGCTGTGTGAGCAATATTCTGCCTGTTTTCTGGGGAGTTCTGTTAAAAACTGCAGTGCCTTGAGACCTCAAAATCAGATCTGCACACTGAGCATGGCTGCAGTGAGCACAGGAGTGTGCATGGAAGGGCTATCAGTACCTGCCTCAGGCATGGCATAGAGCAAGAGAACCTGCACATAAAAACCAACACATAGAAAACCTCATTTATCAGCAGGTTTTATTCTTATTCTCATTTGTAAAATGGTGTGAACCTAACTCTAAGTGGCAGTGGAAGTGAGAGACCGAGAGCTGTGCTGGCACACCAATTCATAGCTGCTGCTTTATTCTGTTTTCCCTTTCCTCTTATTCTGGGGCAGGTAGGAGGAGTCCTGAAGAGCAGGAAAAGATATGGGGAGGGATGGAAAACCAGACAAATTATAAATAATCCACTAGCTGTGTAACAGCAAGTTGGAAGCTGAAAACCATTCCCTGCACAGGCTCCTGTACTGTTGGAGTGGGGCAGGAAAGTTTTGTTTTCACACATTATGTATTTCAGAGGAGCAATCCCCAAATCCACGGTCTGATTTCCAGCTGTGGTTGTATTATCAAGTAAATAAAGACCATTGTCTGGGTGTCAGATGCCAGTCAGCATAAGCAGAAAGAGATGAGACAGGCAAGGAGGGCAGAAATATTGAAGAGAAAAGGTTTGTGGCAAAGAAAAAAATGCAGAAAGTTCTTAGGAAAATGGTTCTTTGAAACTTATGCTCCCTAACCCAGTTACAGTGCCCTTCATGGGACAAAAGCTGGGCTTGAATGGGGCTCTCAGAGGTCAGTGTTTTATTCATTAAGCTGTAACTGCTTAAACTGAGCACACAGCCCAAGAGACAATCGAGAGCTTTGCCTGGTTTGTATTCTGTTTGCACTTTGAGGGGTTGGTCTCAGCAGACCAAATAAGGTTGTAATGTTGCTCAGCTGATAACACACCAATTACAAAGTTCACCGTGAGAGATCTTGCTGTGAGCTGGCTGAAGGTTTCTGTATCAGTTTTGGTTTTGGGGAGCTCTTCAGGGTGTAGAGAGAAGCCAGCAAAGACACAGGGGAAGGCATTGGAGGTTATGGCAATTTATGGACTGTTTCCGAAGTCTTATGTTGTTTTTGTTTGTTTGTTTGTTCTTAATTAACAGTTTAATCAGAATGCGGCTTTGAATGCTGATTTCCATATTCATGTTGGAGCTAAGAAATAATGATTGCTGCACCTGAAAGAGGAATTTGCCTTTTTGATCCCACCTGCCTGTGGCTGTTAGCATTACTGTGGAGGCTGCTGTGCCTTAACACTCGCCAAGTGGGAGATGCACTGCACTTTGTATGCTGCTCCTTCTTAGAAATCATCCACCACCTCCCCTCACTCCTCCTGAATCTGTCATCTTGGGAGATGG